>NC_085032.1:5244184-5271985 GCF_963692335.1 Osmerus eperlanus | reverse complement strand
TAGGCTGTTATGTATGTCTGTCTGTGGAGATAATCACATTTAGCAGACGGATCTATCTCTCTCTCTCTCTCGTTACCTGGGGTAATACGTCGACTGCCAAAGATGACTACTGTACATCTTGTGGTTGTGTTGTGTTAATGGACCTGATCTCTCACATGGTATCTGCTGACACTGTATTAGCGTGCTGATATGATCTATGCTAAGTTCACACAGAATGGTTCCAGTAGCTGAATCTGAGTGTGATATTAACCAGCTAATAGTAGCTCCAGTAATTGACTTCAGGGGCGCATGATTCATTGAGTCAGTGGTGCTAATGGAGTCATCTCAAAAGCTAAACCCAGCCCATTCAGTGAGTCAGGGAAGCTATAGCAAGTTCACCAAAGTTGAGTGTGTTTCGTATGCATTTCCACCCAGGTTTGACTGGTGGATCAAGAAACTCCCAAGTCTGTTTTGTTGTTGTTCCCAACCAGGTGTTCAGTAAGATGGGCATACCCCAGGTGAGAAATCCGGCACTCCCTCCACCGGACGAGATGCCAGAGAGCTACCACTCTCGGATCGCTCTGATTGGCTGTGGGCCGGCCAGCATCAGCTGTGCCTCCTTCCTGGCCCGTCTGGGCTATGATGACATCACCATCTTCGAAAAGCAGAAGTACATTGGCGGACTAAGGTGTGTTCAGCAGTGTTTCCCCTAGGTTACAGCTTTGGGGGGGGATTTCTGTAGAGACAGAAATTACATGCCGTCGTGTAAATAAGATAAATAACATAAGGCCATTTAGTTTGTTTAATAAAAGAGCAAGCTATAGAGATAGGAAAGGTAACCTTAAATGACTTATTTTGTGATCTGACGCTATATAAACAAAATTATCTTGACCTTCCAGGGGGAGCGGGGGGGGGCGTTGGGGGCGCCCCCCTAAAATAATGGTAGGGGAAACACTGTTCAGAAATACTTCGAATCTCTTTATCTCTGCACCACTTTGGCTGTGTGTGTATGCGTGTGTGTAAACATATATGTATGTGTGTGTGTATGTGAATGGGTTGTTGGTCTATGTGTGAGTGTGTCTACGTGTGGGCATATATCGTCTGTGTGTGTGTCTATGTATGTGTGTGTGAGTGTGCTCGCGCGCGCGCGTGTGCTCGCGTACGCTAGTGTGTCGAAAAACACTCAGCGGCGAGTTGCGATGTGGCCACCCTCCTCTCTACCCACCTCGGATGATCTGGAGTCCATCTCCATTCACGCGGCCACGCACAGCCATGCATCCCCGATGATCCAGAGCCTGCACTCTTCTCCTGTTTTGTGAGCGTCCCCTCGAAAGGGCATTGTTGATCATGCTTTGGCTTTGGAATCAATACAGAGTAACGTCTTATAAGGTCAGAATCTCTAATGAGAGCCCCTGTAATTGCGAATATTCATCTTTCAAATGCCTGGCTTTGGAGCGCGTTATCAATTACCGCAGTCGCTCTCTTCTGCTGGCGTTGGAGCGTTGCCGGGGGTGTTGATTACCCCAGGGAGGGGCCTGTGGAGGTCCACAGCATCGACCAGGCAGGAAGGGAGAGGGGTGTGAGGTCCGGGGGGGTGGGGGGGGGTGGGGGGGGGGTGTGGGGGTGGGGGGGTTGGTTTTGGGCGTCCTGGCTTCCAGAGCTGGGTTCGGGGTTGGAACTGTTGCAAGAGGGGGTCAGCTCGTGGTCTTTGAGCTCAGGAAGGAGCGAGTCCGTTTGAAGGAAAACTTGACTATTCTCCACAGCGCCATGACTTTTTCTTGCCCCCTGTCTCTCCCTCCTCCCTCCTCCTCCCTCCCTCCTCCCTCCCTCCTCCCTCCCTCCTCCCTCCCTCCTCCCTCTCTCTCTCGTTCGTCTCCCTCAGCTCTGCAGAAATACCTCAGTTCAGGCTCCCTACGAGGTGGTGCACTTTGAGGTGGAGCTGATGAAAGACCTTGGGAGTGAAGGTAATGAGAATCCTCGACACGCACACACACACGCACACACAGACGCCCACACGCGCGTACACACTTCCCTGACCTTTTCCTCCGTCCCTTCTTCTTCGTCTGTTTCTCACCCTACTCCCTCGCTTCCTCCTGCCAAAATCTCTCCTCCTCTACTTGCCCTCCCTCCCCGCCTCCCCCCCCCCCCTCTCACTTTGTCTGGCCCTCTCTGGCCCTTCCTTCCTCTCTCTGCCACTGTCCCCAGATCCTCCCTCCATCCATCCCTCTGCTCCCTCGCTATACTCAGTCCCTCCCTCTCTCACTCGCTCTCTTCCTCCCTCTCTCACCCCATCCCTCTATCCCTCCCTCCCTCTCTCAATCTATCCCTCCCTCCCTCTATCCCTCCCTCCCTCTCTCAATCTATCCTCTATCCCTCCCTCTATCCTCCCTCTCTCTCTCGCTCCCTCTATCCCTCCATCCCTCCCTCCCTCCCGATCCTCTCCCGTCCTCCATTCTCCAGCTCACACATCAGAGAGTTGAGTGCAGAGAGGCGACAGGTCTGGGGAGAAGATCGCCAGCTCAAATGTCAGACGCATTAATAAAGAACAATTAAAAGCTGCATCATGGAGGCGGGCAGACGTGGGGGTGGGTGGGGGGTGGGGTAGACCTGGGGCTCAGGTGCTGCCTGTCTGTCTTCTGTCTGAATGCCACCGCGGTGAGAAAGGGCAATCGATACCTCACCACACCACGCCACACACCAACTATTATACCCCTGCCCCTGCCCTGGCCCCAGCCCCAGCTCTGTTCCAAGTTCAGGCCTGGGCCCTGGCCTCGGCCCCCTGCCCCGACCCTAAGCCCCAGCCCAGGCACTAACGCTAGCCTCATGCCAAGCATGAGGCGACTGTTTGCACATCGCATCTTTAATAAACTGGTTATTTCGGGCTTGTTTCTTTTTTGTGTGGTTACAGGTTGTGTGTGAAAAAGCGTTGGGTGAAGATGGAATGACTTTACTCTCTCTAAAAGAAGAAGGTTACAAAGCGGTCTTCATTGGAATCGGTTTGTTCTTTCTTTTTCTTTTTCCTTTTTAGTAATTACTGTCTCGTTTCTCTCCCCTCTCAGTGACCACCCACTCGCAGCAATATGTTTGGGCAAATGCTAAGATCATGTGTACTTTTTTTGTGTTTTGTGTGAGAAAGCATCTATCTTCTGCCAGTCTATTTTTTGAGGTGAATGCTTGTCTGCCTTTTTCTCTCTCTCTCTCTCTCTCTCTCTCTCTCTCTCTCTCTCTCTCTCTCTCTCTCTCTCTCTCTCTCTCTCTCTCTCTCTCTCTCTCTCTCTCTCTCTCTCTCTCTCTCTCTCTCTCACACACACAGCATGGTGGGATATCCCTAAACTCTCTTGTTGACATGCATTGCCCTGTGACCATTGAACCCAGCAATGCTAACTGCTATCAAAGGACTCCATCTCTTACCGGTGAAGTAACACGATTAGGTCAAACATGACGTGACCCTTGTTCACAGATCTCTATGCTCTGTGTGCGCTGCAGTTGTTTGGACACAGTCGCTCTCTATCTCGGTCTGAATTGGCCTTCTATTGGCATCTCCCAGTGTGTCGTTGGTCGACTCGTTATTGAATGTTGTAACAAGCAGTAAAGGATTACAGCAATGGCCCGAACCAGTTCTTCTCTGTGAACCGGTTATCTCTTCAGCTCTGATTCATTTGACTGTCTTTAGATGCTTCTATTTCCTACACAAATTGAAAAAGACACGTCTTTCAACGTTGTTTTCTTTTCTCTCTCTCTCGGATGAATCCATGTCCTTGCAGAAATGTATATGACAGAATAAAAAAAGAGGATATAAAAACTAACTGTTCTATTTTGTATAGATCTGAGAAACCCAGACGTCCCTTGAAGATGTGTGTGTGTGCGAGAGTGAAAGGGGAAAGCGGGAGAGAGAGAGAGAGAGAGAGAAAGAAAGAAAGAGAGCGAGGCCGTGAGAAAGAGAGAGACGACGGAGAGAAAGTCCGACAGAGAGGAAGAGAAAGCGAAAGTGAAAGAGACAGAGATAGAGAGAAAGAGACAGAGAGAGAAAGAGACAGAGAGAAAAGAGAGACAGAGAGAGCGCAGTGTGTGTGTGTGTGTGTGTCCGTTTGTTTCGTTTAACTAAACCTACACCCCCAAAAAAGGAAGCAAAGAACACCAGTATAATTCAAACCGCTCCAAGTCCTTTTGATAGGCGCCTCCTAATTATGGCGAGATGCTTTCTGAAAGCTTTTGGGGATTTCGTCCCTCACAAAGGGATGCAAAGGAATTTCAATTCCCAGCGAGGAAAGCGCCCCCCCCCCTAACCCCCCAACCCCCCCCCCACCCCCCCCCAAAAAAAACAAAAAAAAAACTGTGTGTTTGCAATTAATTTGTGTGATTTCATACTAGTCTGTTACAGGGCTTTTTAAATGTCAACCTCCATCATGATTGACATGCAAATGCCTGCCTGGCAGAGGGCTACATGAACAGCGGGTTGGGGGAGGCAGATAAGGGCATTGTCTCTGAGCTCAAGGCTGGGGGAGCCAGCTCAAAGGTTCACTCGGTTTCAAGTGTCCGTTTAAACCCTCTCCTCTCCTTCCCTGCTCTCCTCCTGCACCATGAGATCGGCCACTGCGAGCCCAGTGCTCTGCAATGGCTTCTGCTTTGACTCTCTCTCTCTCTCTCTCTCACGCACACGCACACAAACAGACACGCGCGCACATACAAAATGTCCCCCACTGCTTTGCGGGTGCGTCTTGAAAGTGTACGTTCGATAGCAGATGTTTGGAGTCGTGCGAGGCGCTGGCTGAAAGGCTCTCTATTGATTGCCCTGGCGCGTACTGAAAGGAGAGGCAGAAATATGTTGATGTTAGAGGAAAAACACAAGCAGGAAAATGGATGAAAGCAAAGTTGTTTTGAATGGCTGAAAGGCCTCTGATGTTTCCAGAAACAGACTCTAAAGAGAAAGCCACCCAAACTTCCTGTCTTGTAAGGGACCAATCTATGATTTCACACACAAACAAAAAAATCACCATTAGGCCCTCATATCATTTACGGACCCTTTCAATAGTATTCGGCAGGGGGAAGGTTCGGTTAGATGTAGTTGGGTCTCAATATTTTTTGTTTCTTGGTTTATGGAAAGCAATTTTCATAATTCCTGTTTATACGGTCGGATTCTATTCGCATCCCAGCCAAATGCAGTGGTAGATGTGGATGAATGGAAAAAAGAGGTGCTTTTAATTTAAACGTGTAAGCTCTGATCTAGTACTAATCACTCCAGCGCTGTGCTAGCCCACACGCTTCCATGACAACCCCTGCCCTCCATGTGGGGAAGACAGCTTATTTTCTCCTGACAGGTCTCTCCCGAGTTGCCTGTTCCTGTCGGTGACAAGGTTAATGAAGGCCCAGTGGAGAGGCCGTCCTGGGTGGCACTGGTCTTTATATATGTTGAATCTTAATGTACTCGGTGAGGCCTGGTCTTTATTTAACACCCTGCCCCTGGAGCTTGTTCGCTGCTGACGCCGTGCCTGTGTGTGGGGGGGGGGGACCAGGGGTCAGGGACTGCACCGCGAAGGGAAGTCAGTCAGAGGCGAGAGGGGGAGGTGGAGGGTGTGGGGGATGTGTGTGGGGGGCGAGGTGGGGTGGGGGGCTCTGACAGCTCCTTCTTCCATCACTTTTCCTTTCTTTCCATTTCTTCCTTTTTCTCTATCCTGCTCTGATTCTCTTTCTTTTTTCTCTCTTTTCTCTCTCTCTCTCTCTCTCTCTCTCTCTTTTTTCTCTCTCTCTCTTTTCTCTCTCTCTCTCTCTCTCTCTCTCTCTCTCTCTCTCTCTCTCTCTCTCTCTCTCTCTCTCTCTCTCTCTCTCTCTCTCTCTCCTTCTCTCTCTCTCTCTCTCTCTCTCTCTCTCTCTCTCTCTCTCATCTCTCTCTCTCTCTCTCTCTCTCTTCCTTCCTTTCCCTCTGTTTCTCTCCTCTCTCTTCCTCTCTTTTCCCTCTTTCTCTCTCTCTCTGATGGGGACTGATAACGTTTGATTAATGAGTGCTGGGTGAAGCAGCGAATGAAAACATCTGTGAAAGATGATTTATTATTTTATATTCTTTGATATAAAGAGAGGAAAAGGAGGGGGCGAGTAAGACTGCCCCCCCCGGCCCCCACTCCTACTCCGCTCACTTCTTCCCTCTATCCCTCCATCCCTCCATCTCTTTATCGCCCTATCCTTACATTCCTCCATCTTTCTATCCCCCTATGCCCTCCATCTCTCTATCCCCTCTTTCCACCTATCCCTCCATCTCTGCATCCCTCCATCTCTCCATCCTCCTATCCCTTCCACATCTCCCTTCCTCCATCCCTCTACCTCTCCATCCCTCCTTCCCCTTGCCCCCAGGGTCCATGGCTAGGGTTCTTCTCAGACAGTGGAGAGGGAGAAGCCAGAGAAACCTCAGCCAGATGATTAGCACGTGACTAATAGCGGCCTCGTTGCCCGCGATGGAGTTTTCAGAGTAAACGGGGACGCAATTGTCCAAATCCACTCCGTCATGATCGGGCTGCGCGGCTTGTTCCTCCGCCGGCTCTGATTCGCTGCGGAATACTAATGATGACCACAGAACGTTGCAACAGGCATGGCGTGTGAGTCGCAGCATTCATCATTGTTAACCCAGATGAATGGCCGGGGTAATGCCCCATAGAGCTCCTCACTGGAAACAAATTGGCAGTGTACTGCGCCGTGTTTGTTTAAGAATGCTTGCACAGTACCTATTTCATCCTCACGCCCACCTCACAGAATTTCCTTGAGAAGAACAGGAGGGCAAGGGGAAATGTGTACCATCTCGGCAGGGTCCTTTGTGTGTTAAACCAAAGAAAATCGAAAGTAAGAAGCGAAGCCTGTTTTTTTTTCTACCCGCGCCTAACTGTGAACAAATGCGGTATCCATTATTTAGAAGCCGTGTTTCTCACCCGGGAACACAGGGACTACAATGATGGCAGTTGAATTGACGGCGCCGTACACGCTCCCACATAAAAAACGCTCTGCGAGAAATTGGAAACGTGAATCATGTGCGTGTCCGACGGCAATGTGTCCGCCGTGTCACATCTGCCTGCATTTTTAAACACTGGTGAGGGTGTGTGTGTGTGTGTGTGTCTAAAGGGGGGGGGGGGGGGGGCGGGGCAGGGCGGTAGAGCTTGGCCGTGCTTCACAGCCTTAGCCCCCACGGCCACTGTTACCCTGCTCCACTCATATCCATATTTCATGAGGTCTCAGACATGATATAATTGCTCCATCAGGACCTAATGCTGTTTACTGTTAACTGGAACAGCACGGTGCCTGGCACACGAAAAGAACCGTGTTGTACGGCGGGCGGTCAAAGTTTGCAAACGCCCCACTTCGTGACCCCCCTGTTTGGATTCGGGTCATAATATGTTACAGAAAGAATTGTATTGCCTGTTTCACAGCCATTGTTTGGTGTCGGTATAGAGAATTCAAAGTGTCAAATACTTCCGTGCATCTTCCATTCACTGTAGTTATCTCTGCTTGTCGTGTTCATGGTTATTACCAGGGCTTCCTCAGCCGAACCGAAATCAGATGTTCAAGGGTCTGTCTGTGGACCATGGCTTCTACACCTCCAAGGAATTTCTGCCTCTCGTTGCGAAGGCCAGCAAAACAGGTAAGAACAACCCTGGCTACCTAGTGCAGGAATAGAGAATATCAAAGGAATTAAGTCTCCAAATGCCATGTAATTGTATGGTTGAGAAGCACGTGTGCCAGACACACTGCTCTGGGTGACTAGACGCTGGGTGCTGTCTGCTCAGAAAATGGCATGAAGACCTTTTCTAGTGTTTTCCATTTAGTGTTGTCTTTCTGCGTGGGTTTTTCTTGAGCAACCTTGGGCAAAATGGAGCCGTAGAGAAAGGGAAATATTGAAGAGGTGCCTTCAATAGAGCACTGAGTGCTGCAGAGAGTGGGTTTCGCATGTTAAACTTCACTTTTAAAGTAAGGAGGACTTCTGAAACTGACAGTTGATGTGAGGACCAGGTGAGAGGAGAATGGAGCACACCTGCCCTGAAAGACTGACCTAGACGAGGAGGCACCAGGGAAGGGGCCAGGTTAAACTGTCATTGAAGCAGAGAAAATTTGAGAGCGAGCCTGAAAACGAACCTTCCAGAAAGTCTCACATTGACACAAGGAACAAAGACGGTTGACCTTAAATTGGATTCAAATTAATCTTTTCCCCATCTGCGTCTTTCCGATTCTCTCCGTCGATTCTCTCCGGCTCTCCGCCCCTCCATCTCCCTCTCTCTCCCCCACCTTCTTTCTGTCTCTCTCCCCTCTCCCACTCTCACCCCTACCTCCCCCACCACCACCCTGCCTCCCCTTCTCCCACTCCCCACCCCTCTCCCACCCCCACCCTCTTCTCCTCTCCTGCAGGGATGTGCAGCTGTCGTCCAGCCCTGCCTGAGCTGGCTGGGACGGTGATCGTGCTGGGGTCGGGGGACACGGCCTTCGACTGCGCCACCTCTGCCCTGCGCTGCGGCGCCCGCCGCGTCTACGTCGTCTTCCGGAAGGGCTTCACCCACATCCGAGCTGTCCCAGAGGAGGTACGGACCACAGGAATACAGAGGGAGGGAGGGAGGGAGGGAAAGAGAGAGTCAAGAGGGCCAGAGGGGGATGCGCTGTAGAGAGAGACAGCGAGAGAGAGGAGGTGAGGAAAGATATGGCAAGGGAGAGAGACAGAGAGAGATACGCTGTAGAGAGAGACTGCGAGAGAGAGAGAGATGAGACAAGACGAGAGAGATAGGGCAAGGGAGAGAGATAGCCAGAGAGGGAGAGAGGGAGAGGCAGGAGAGGGAGAGTTGACAAAAGGAGTGAGCAGACAGGGGGTAGAGGACACAACAATGACATGGGGGGGGGGGAGGGAGGGAGGGTAAGAATGACTGAAAGACAACAGAGAGAGTGAGAGAGAGAATGGAGGGGGAAGTGGTGAGTCTCAGTTTTGATTAAGATGCCTGTGTGAGTGTCCTCTCTTCTCCCTGCCCTCCTGACACTTCTCCTAAGCCCCTTTTTTCTCTCGTGTTTATTACAAAGACTTGTCTTTGGGCTTGGCGGGCGATAACTGTCAAAGCCGCGGTCACACACGCAGACACGCGAGCGCGTTCACACACAAAGCACGCACGGACACAAACACACACAGACGCGCACACGCACAAATCTCCTAGAGCTGTGGCCCTCTCAAGTCGCACTGCCTCGAAGGAGAGATGGAGGGTGTCACGACAGCGCTATCTCCCCGCCGGTTCAAAGTTATCCCTGAATCTGAGTCCCGGCGTTCACTCACCGCCCGTCTTCCTGGTCTCTATCGTATCTGAGGTGGCAGGAAACAGCTAAAGCTTTTATTTTCCTTCTCCTTCAACTGGCAAAGGGACTTACTGTACCCCATATAGTGCTTGCCATTGTGAGACAGTACTGGATATTTGTGTCTACTGATATCATGTGGAATAGGGAAATAACCTTCATGCAGATTTCCAAGCTAAGTGCACAGTGCACACAAGTTAGCGCATCTGCAAATGTAGAAACCCCTGAGGTAATAAGTTAAATTATTTTTTTTTACGCAGGAAAGGAAAAAGATACATCTCTAATTTACTGAGCATCATGAGAATATTATGGTTACCCTTGGCTGGTTAGCTTCAAATAATACTAATTTAACGTGTCTTAAAATAACTGGAAGTGACTTAAAGGTATATATTCGGTTGTAAAATATAATAATTATGCTGGAAGAAACAGGTAGCTGGAACCTTGTGTGTCTTTCTCACTTCTTGCCACTTTCCATGTCTGCGGGCGAATATTATTGAACTTTTTTCCTATCGCGGGTGTAAGGACAAACTCCTTTGTTCGTTTGTTTGTCAAATGACAGCTTGCCTGTGCTGTTTACTTTGTCTTTGACAGGTAAGATTACGAAGAACATTGGCCACTCACCAACCAGAGGCAGGAAAGAGTTGCTCACATTGCCATATACTGTAGCACAGGGCTGCCCAATGCTTGTGTGCAATGCTAGTCCTGGAGTTTGTGTAAATCTCCAAGAGAGCAGATCTCCAAAAACATGGTTGGAATTTAAACCTACAGGGTATCTCTCCTGGAGCAGGGTTGGGGTGTATCTCTACAGGAGGGTATCCCTCCAGGAGCAGGGTTGGGGTGTAACCCTACAGGAGGGTATCTCTCCAGAAGCAGAGTTGGGGTGTATCTCTACAGGAGGGTATCTCTCCAGGAGCAGAGTTGTAGAGCAGAGTGTAAAAGGTAGACAGCGCTGCACAGATATACAGTAACTTGTCACTGACAGGAAAGTTAAGTTAAGAAACTTCCTAAGTAACCTCAAAATACCTGTAGCAGATGCTGCAACCATTCTTATGGTATCATTAACACAAACTTAATACATTAATAAACACAATTTTCATCTCCTTTCAAATCTTTTTGTCCATCACTCTACTCCAATGAGAAGTTGACTGTTTATGGTTATAAATACACCCGATTCGCAGCCTCTTTAATATGTTGTGACAAGTTTGTTTTCGAACGAATGTTTCTCAGGGAGGAGAAAACACAACTACGAGTTGAAAGACTGTTCCGCCTGTACCGCAAGGGCGTCGAGGTTGAAGGCACATTATCGCAACACCGCGATAGGCTGTCCAACAGCACCTTTAGTCACGCTTTCTGTCAGCGCTGCCATGGTAACTCTTAAAATAACCCTAATGAAATGAGAACTGTATGGTGATTATCAACAGCTGTTTGCTCTCCCCTGCTGGCGCCCGCCTCTAAGCCTCTCCCCTCACCTTGCACTAATTAAGCTTGTTTATAAGGTATATTAAGTTTAGGACACCAGTAGGCGTATGTAACCTTCACAGGATGGGAAAGAAAACACAAAAAAAGGAAGAAAAAAAGGAAAGAAAAAAAGAGATACAATTCCCGCTCAATATTGTGCAAGGCGGTAGGCATTGATGTCAGCTGAGACAATTTCGGCTGACTGTGGGGAGAAAGGAGAGCTATTATAGCAACCCTCCTCTCCCACTCCCCTCTTTTTATGCATATCTCGGAAATGGAACCATTATTTGAGTGACTTTGTTACAGATGGGAAGGTCCCCCCCCTCCCGAATCTGTGTGAAATTGGAAAGGTCTTTGAACGCGCCTCGGAAACTTTCTCTTGTCTTGCATTGTGTCGCGGCGTATTGTGCGATAGTGAAATGAATATTTCTCACCTTCAATGCGGCTCTCGTTTAAGGGGCGTGGACCCATATTAAAGGATTCCTGTGTGGCATTGACAAGGCTTTAACAATACAAAGCCATTATGGTTTAACCATGTACTGTACATTGTGAGGTAAAGACTGGCGTAATGACACAGAAAGGCAGATGTTCGCCCGATCTTAACCCCATACTAAACTGTTCTCCTGGAACAAAGTATTGAAGGAGCACCCTTTCGCTCTCACCTAGGGAAACGGTATTTAGGAAATGACGATAAATCTGCAGAATTAAAGGAGGAGCACTCAAAAGTCCATGAAAATAACTGGTGCGTTCAATTTGTCTCTCATTTTCATATATGTCCATTGGGTTTTATTGTTCACACAAAGGCCTGTACTGTTACTGACATGCATCAAGCGCACCCAAAGATAATTTTTTGTTGGACTGTCCTCTCCAGATGGAACTGGCCAGGGAGGAAAAATGTGAGTTCCTCCCCTTCCTGTCCCCGCGTGAGGTCATCATGAAGGCGGGCCGCGTGGCAGGAATGGAGTTCTGTCGGACGGAGCTGACGGACGCCGGCGATTGGCTGGAGGACGAGGACCAGATCAGTCGGCTCAAGGCGGATTACATCATCAGCGCGTTCGGATCCGTGCTGAGCGACCCCAAAGGTAAACGCGCTGCTCCTGGATCTTAAAAAAACCCTCGGAATTCAAAGTCCTCTACGTTACCCGAACGAAAGTAGCTTGAACTCAAGTTTCTAGCTTCATGACAACAAGTACAAGTACACTGGGATTCTAGTTGCTTCTACACTTGACAGTATCCTAAGTGCTGTGACACAACACGGGCCAGTACGACAGCTCCAACACCTGCATGGGGGTTCCTCCTGGACTCTGATCACAGTAGCGGAGACAGCTCTCCCAGATGGAGTGCACATGTCTCGCTCTCTCTCTCTCTCGCTCTCTCTCTCTCTCGCTCTCTCTCTCTCTCTCGCTCTCGCTCTCTCTCTCTCTCTCGCTCTCTCTCTCTCTCTCTCTCTCTCTCACACTTATCTTCATTTAGAGTCGAGGGCTTTAGAGGGATCCTGTTCCCTCACCTGCCCCTGTCAGGTGAGCACACACCTTCTTTATTCCAGATGAGGACGGGTAATGAGACAACAATGTACCTGCCATGTACTCTCCAGGGTGTTTCTGTCTGTGTGTGTGTGTGTGTGTGTGTGTGTGTGTGTGTGTGTGTGTGTAGCTTTGTGATTGCTCACAGCACTCTGTCATGCACACCTCCACGTTGATATATTGCTCTATAATGACATGCCTTGTATTCTCCTCCACGACCGCCAGTGAGATGTTTCTGAAGACCGCTCGCCGACAGACCTTGCACGTCCCGTCGCCACACGCGTGTTTGTTTACGCGCGTGTGTGTGTGTGACACCGTCGGCAGGTCGGCTAATTAAGTGTCACGGAGGAAGGCCATACCTGCTACGATTCACAATTAGGCTCAGATGTATGTCGGCGACCAAGGCCGCGCATCACCTTGCGTGGTGGTCCCTACTGCGTGTCAGGATATGTGATCACAATATGCCCGCAATCGCCCAGAGACGACGCCTTCGGTGTAATGAATCGTACTGTCGAGAACGCCACGAAGCATCACGACTGGTTACCCGTTTTGAAAAAAAAAAAAAAAAAAAAAAACCTTATAGAGTCTCACGACGCATCTTACACCGCCAGTGCACTTACACGTCGCCGTGGCTACCTAAGCAGGCAGAAAGCGAGTTGTGTTTAACACAGTTACGCACGTAATTGTCCACGCCATCCGCGAGCGGGAAGAAAAATAAACACTTACTCAACCACGTAATAAGAAGGAGTGTGTGTGTGTGTGTGTTTGTCGGAGCGAATGATGCACTGCGATATCGAGGCGTGTTTTTGATTGTCTACCTGACTGTGACTTATTGATTTTATAGAGCGTGTTAAAGGATTGATTGACTGATTGTTATCGTAATCTGCTCCACTGATTCAGTTTGCTGAGCATCGGGTTGGATTGAAATTGATTTCATGATCCATTATTTTTCTTCGCATATTCAGCTTCTCTTCTCTTTTTTTCCCTTCCTTCCTTCCCTCCCTCCCTCCCTCCCTCCGGTTGACCTGTGGTTAAGAAATATTCTTGGCCTTCGCTCCTTGGTCCCTGACTTGCAGTCAGAGTGAAGCTCTAATTAGTAATTAGTCCACAAGGTTAATTGAAACACACGGCATTACTGACAAGACTTTGAATGGAACTTGGGGTCATGACTGCAAGCAAACTAGTTTAATTTGATAGGATGATATTTCAGTTAAACCTGAATCCTTTTGTGGGCGGCATTCGGCTGTGTGTGTGTGTGTGTGTCTGTATTTGTGACTGTGTCTACATGTAGCCTTTTTTACTGAACGTGTGTCTTTCGTGTGATGGTGTGCTTGCATATCCACACTTCCTTGCAGTAGCCTACCTCTACGACAGGTCGCTTGATAGACACACAGCTAAATGCTGAGACATACAGTCCACTCAGACATACTTTCTGAGTTCCATTTTTCCCATTCTTGAAATATAAATCAAACCTTTTCATTTACTCTAGATTGTACCTATGAATCACTCGACTCTCCATTTACAGAAGATGGCGTGTCAGATCTACACACACAAAGCTGACTCTGCATTCTAGCCTTGGCCACCTGGTCCGTTGGACTCCCTGCCTCCGCTCCTGCCTCATTGCCTCGATCCTTGCCTCCTTCCTTATACCTCCCTCCATCCCTACCTCCTAGCCCCCCTCCCTCCCCTCCCTCCCAGCCCGCTTGGCTGCCCCTGTGCAGCTTCAGACAAATGATTACACTCTGGCAACCCCACATTTGGCTGATTGGGGATTTTTGCTGAGTTTCATAGGGGGCGTACACACACACATACACCGACACACACACACACACACACACACACAGATATGGAGCTGCCTTCTCTGTCATTTCAGGGTGTGGAGATGTAACCCTCCTCTGTAGCTCCTGTGTGTGAAATACACAGACCTCAGCAGAGCATTAATCACTCTGGCTGGCCTGTAATGGCTACGTTTGTACTCTTACCTCAGCCGTGATTTTTTGAAAGCTTTGTCGACACCAGGTTTCACCCAAGAAAAACGAGCTTTAGCTCTGCTCCACTCTGCTGTTTCGGTCGAAACCCAGCTTCTTCTACAGTCCTTTCTTTCTGTCTGTATGTCTATGTCTGTCTGTCTGTCTGTCTGTATGTTCTATGCTCGACTGAATGATCTGGTACTGCTTCATTCAATCTTTGTTTGTCCAAACAATCAAGTCCATTTCGTTTCAGAATCAAATTCCTCCAATTTAATGGGGAGCCCGTGTTTTTTGTTTTCTCTCCGCTCGATGTCAGAGTGTTTGACAGCATTCCGCTCCTGCCCTCAGCAAAAGGACACCGTACAGCACATGACACCTTGCAGCATGACTACTGAACCTGAAAGCTCTAGCACAATGGAAAATGTTGCTTTTTACTCATGTTATTTGCACATTTTCGCCTTACTGCCAAAGGGGTATTGCCATTGAATTCAACAGAAAGGTAAACCCCCCCCCCCCCGCCCAGAGTCTAATAGCACGTAATCAATCTCCCGACTGTTGTACATCTGTATTAAAACAGAAAAAAACATTGATGTATGCAGGCCATCGTCCATGCTGAAAAGCATTCTGTTTGCAAGATGAATAGTATTGGTGTGAGAGGAGAGAGACGGAAGGAGGGAGAGGGGGGAGGGAGGGAGAGAGAGAGAGAGAGAGAGAGAGAGAGAGAGAGAGAGAGAGAGAGAGGGAGGGAGAGAAGAGCAGGAGCATTTTATAATGTAGATGAGTTTGACAGAGTATATCTTGGCTAACGTTCCTTATGGTGAATGAAATGCATCAGGAGATGTTACATTAACCCAGCTGAGAGAGCGGCGGCGGAGAGGGAGAGAGAGAGAAGAGAGAGAGAGAGAGAGCGAAACGAAGAAGAGAAGAAGAGAGTCAAAGAGAAAATAATAAAAAAAATAGCGCAAATCCACCCATTGTCATTTGTCATGTCGCACACCTCATATTGCTCTCAGTATGGTTTCTGGTCTATCACACTCACTCGCTTCCTTCTCTCTCTCCTCTCTCCCTTCCTCTCTTATTCACTCGCGTTCCATCTCTGTCCTTCCCCTCCTCCTCTCGTCCTTCTCCACCACAACCCACCTCCTCCCAACTCCATCTTCACCCCTTTTCCGTACATGTGGCCTCTTCTCACTGTGTCTCCCTCCCTCTCTCCTTTTCTAATCCCTGTCTTCCCCTCTTTCTCCCTCACTCCTTCTCTTTCCCCTCTCCCCCTTCTATCCCGGTTTCCCCCTTCCTTCCCCTTTTCTCTCCCCTCTCGTCCCCTTTCTCTTCCTCCTCTCTCTCCTTCTCTTTCCCCTCTCTGTCTCTCCTCTCACTCCCCCTCTCTCCCCCCCCATCCCCCCATCTTCTTCACTCTCTCCTCCCCCTCACGTTTTCCTCTCTTCCCCTCTCTACCCTCCTTCGTCCTCCCTCTGTGGGCTCCAGTGAGGGAGGCCCTGGCTCCGATCAGGCTGAACTGCTGGGGGCTTCCAGAGCTGGACCCAGAGACCATGCAGTGCAGCCAGGCCTGGGTGTTTGCTGGAGGGGACGTGGCTGGACTGGCCAACACCACCGTGGAGTCAGTCAACGACGGCAAGCAGGCCTCCTGGCACCTCCACAAGTACCTGCAGGTGGGTTGATGTACACGCTGTGTACAGTATACACTCGCACACATCCAGTCGCAGCTGTAAACAGCACACACACACACAAACAGGCATATGCTGAATACGGTACACACACACACTTACGCACCGCTGTAAACAGGCAGCACACACACGGACACACACTTTATACAGGACACACACTTTATACAGGACACACACACACAGACCCACACTTGCACAAACGCTTGCGGCTGTGACCGGTACACACACACTCACACGCTGTGTACAATACACACACTCACACACACACACGCTCCATACCAAACACACACACACACACATAAGCACACACATACAAACTCAAACATTATTACACTGAACACATACATACAGGCTACAGGCTCATTTCAAACGCAATACCCACTATCTAAACCGGGTTCCCCCCCCCCAACCCCCACCCCCCCATCCACCATCCACCCCCACCTCCTCCCTCCCCCAGAGGCCAGACCAGATGTTTGGTATTAAGCTCCAGGATCGGTCCTGAACCCCCAGCAGGAGAGGAGGGATCTGGACCACTAATTAATTATGAAGGAGAAAGTGCTGTGTACAGGGGATCCATGCGCTCGGTATACCTTAATACCATGTAAATCTGCTTCTAATCACTCTCCCTGCATTATTGGCTGTAATGAATTTTGGCTCCGTGGTCGTGACCTACGCCGTTGTATACTTTGAGCAATTTGCAACGGTTGTTTGGCTGCATTGTCGAGTAAAGTGTGTCTCCATGCTACATAAACAGCTTGCTCCGTTCCTGTGTGCTAACTAGCATGGGCTGCCTCCCAGGAATTGGCGATGGAAATTTGCTAAGCTTAATTAGATTGCCACTAGAAAGTACCTGGGAGAAAGGGAGGGGGAGAGAGCCAGAAAGAAGGAAAGAAGGAGGGACAAAGGTGATGTACATTTTTTTCAAATATATGAAAGGTAAAAACTGCAACAAAAACATGATATATCTTTTTTATTTTATTTTTTTCATAAAATGTATGCTGATTTGCAGCAGTTATGATGTCAAATCCTGTGAAGTATCTACTCAGCATCCATACACACTACAGAATAAAAGCAGTGATAAGGTGAGACCATACTGGGGCTAGGCCTGAAAGGCGGTTCCTGAAGACACTAAACAGCATATCAATACCCCACCATTAGGAATGAAGAAATCAAAGTGATCTCAATAGAATCGTCTTTTATTTTTTATTTTTTTGTGTGGGTCAGGTCAGGAAACACTTACTAAGTGATACACATTAGTGCGCATCACACCACTGGCAAAAACACTCAGCGGTGTGTGTGCGCGTTGGTGTGTGTGTTTTGGTGTGTGCGCGTGTTTGCAAACTGAAGATGCCACCGTGACATCACAGCACTTACTGTGTGAACTCCCAAGGTACGAAGGAGAGTGCAGGAGTAAATGGGTCTGTACTTGGCCTCTCTCTCTGCCCCCCCACCCCCCCTTTGGAAGAGAGGGAGCTGGGATGCTTATGGGGGTGGGGGGGGGCATAGTTTATTCAGCCCCCATCATGTAATCAGGGAGCCGCAAGGGGGGGTCACACCGTTGACCGGGGGGGGGGGGGGGGGGGGGGGGCGGGTCGAGGCGACACACTGCCAGTCTCCTGACCTCCTCCTTCCGGCATTTTCCCCCCCTGAAACGAGATGAGGGGACAGCATGTCTGCGGGGAGGTGCCTGCCTGGTTCACCGGCAGGTTAATCGTAGGGACTCTCCGGCGGTCAGCAGCAAGCAGAGATAAGTGTTTATTTGTAGATTAAATTACCACTTGCAAACCAGACGAGGAAGGGGAAGGAGAGGAGAGGGGACTGCAGATTGTCTGGCCATTTTACAGTAATGGACCGAAGGAGAGGAAATGAATAGACACAATTTACAGGAAGGGTCCCCAATTAATATGTGAGCTGTACGGAAATAAAGCTGAACTGCATGTCCCCATCCAGGCATTACATGTTTTCGATAAAAAGGTGTCATTTTGGGTCTCGGTTTCAGAGAACACATTATGAAGCCCTTGTGCTTCTAGCCTATTTGTGCTTTCATATGCTTGGTTGGATTCAGGCACAAGCTGACATCCTAATGTATGCAAAGACCTAGTATAATGCCTGGTAGTTAATCAGCAAGAACTGTCAGATCTAATGATATGAGAGAGAGTGAGGTGAGAGAGAGAGAGAGAGAGAGAGAGAGAGAGAGAGAGAGAGAGAGAGAGAGAGAGAGAGAGAGAGAGAGAGAGAGAGAGAGAGAGAGAGAGAGAGAGAGAGAAAACCGAGAGTAGGTATTTCATACATGAAGACGTTATTTATCTGTTCATGTCTGAGGTCAGCTTCATGTTTGGCACCCAAGGCGACAGAAGCGTCTCCCCAGCAGACGTGGCAGGAGGAACCGCTCAAAACATGTCAACTCCTGACAGCACCAGCCCTGCCCCCCCATCCCCCCCCCCCACCAAAAAAAAAAAAAAAAAAAAAACACCCACCCCCTCAGCATTTGCAATAATGCCCTCTTTTGTATTTACATTTCCCTGCTGCTGATCCATCCATCCACCCGCACCCCCCACCCCCACACACACACACCCGTACCCTGCCCCGTCTGGCCCGTATCCCTCCGCTCGTCACTCTCCCCCGGCGGAGCTCCGCGCCCGGCCTGTCATGTGTCCCCGCCGCCGCCCCACACCTCCTCATTCATTATGCCGCCTGTGACATCATTACAAAAGCAATCAGGGGCTGACGATAAACGCCGGGCTAATTAAAAAGACAGGCTGCCGCTGCCGCGCTGCAACGCGGCCAGATAAACAACCACGCCGAGCGCTGGGGGAGGTGGCATCCTCCTCTGACTCCCCCCCCCCCCCACATGGCTGCCTTCACACACACACAGCCCCGGCGTCTGTCTGAAGGGCGAGGGGTGGACGCTTTTCTCCTCAGCCTGAACACACTCCCATGTCGGACGAGATGAGGGTGATGTCGAACGTTAGCCGCAAAGGCCTCAAAGGCATGTGTGTGTGCATCTACATAACAGAGGTGGTTCAGTGACTCTTGGGATGGCTTCGGTGTGTGCCTAGTGGGACGCTGCAGGGTTAGGGTTTGGATTGGGCCTAGTTTGGTTCCCCGGTTATTTGTGTGTTCGGAAGGGAGGGGGAGAGGGAGAGAGAGAGAGAGAGAGAGAGAGAGAGAGAGAGAGCATGTCAAACCTCAGGGGGTCTTGCATGTCATAAAGCCTAAGCCTTATGACCTTTTCATCAAACCTCATCATTGACGTCTCGCTGTATCTCTGAATTAAAGGGATCATCTGTGGATTATTCACCTCATAATGTAAAATAACTCCTCAGGCCTAGGGAATTGGCAACATAAGGGCTGGGTTTATTATTTACTTAGCACGTCTATGGACTCATTGCAATGGGACCAAACAACTGACAGGAACATGCCTCTATATTGCACTGATATACAGTATCTCCTTGCGGATATATCCAGATTGGCTGAAATCCCCTCTCTCGCCCATTTCTCTCTAGACGACAGAAAAGAGAACAGGGATGAGACAGATGTGCGGTGTTGAGTCTCTCTGAGTGACCTGGTATCTCCTGTCCCTGTAGTCTCTCCACGGAGAAGACGTCCCGGCCGTTCCCACGCTGCCCCTCTTCCACTGCGCCATCGACGCCGTCGACATCAGCGTGGAGACGGCCGGCCTCAGGTTCCCCAACCCCTTTGGCCTGGCTTCGGCCCCGCCCACCACCTCCACCGCCATGATTCGCAGGGCCTTCCTGGAGGGTTGGGGCTTCGCTCTCACCAAGACCTTCTCATTGGACAAGGTAGGCTGCGTACTTCCTGCAGGGCTGTCATGGCCGACCACTTGTTGACTTGTTTAGAATGAAAGCAAACTCATTTTTTTCCATTGCTGATTAACATGCAGCTATTTTACTCCTAGTTTTATATGTAGTTGTTTTACACGTGCATTTTACATACACTCACTGGCCACTTTATTAGGTACTGCCTTAATTCTTTTTGGCATACTTTCAACAAGGTGTTGGAAACATTCGTCAGAGATTTTGGTCCATATTGACATGATGGCATCAGTCAGTTGCTGCAGATTTGTCGGCTGCACATCCTTGATGCGAATCTCCCATTCCACAACATCCCAAAGGTGCTCTATTGGATTGAGATCTGGTGACTGTGGAGGCCATTGGAGTACAGTGAACTCATTGTCATGTTCAAGAAACCAGTTTGAGATGATTTGAGCTTTGTGAGGTGGTGCATTATCCTGCTGGAAGTAGCCATCAGAAGATGGGTACACTGTGGTCATTAAGGGATGGACATGGTCAGCAACAGTACTCAGGTAGGCTTCTTGCGTTTAAACAATGTTCAAATGGTACAAAGGGGCTCAAAATGTGCCAAGAAAATATCCCCCCCATCATTACACCACCACCACCAGCCTGACCCGTTGATACAAGGCAGGATGGAGCCATGCTTTTATGTTGTCGAGCGCTAAATTCCGACCCTACCATCTGAGTGTTGCAGCTGAAATCGAGACTCATCGGACCAGGCAACGTTTTTCCAATCTTCTATTGTCCAATTTTGGAAAGCCTGTGCAAATTGTAGCCTCGGTTTCCTGTTCTTAGCTGACAGGAGTGGCACCCAACGTGGTCTTACCTACCTTGCTTGTAACGAGTGGTTATCTGAGTTACTGTTGCCTTTCTATCATCTCGAACCAGTTTGCCCATTCTCTGACATCAACAAGGCATTTTTGTCTGTCACTCACTGGATATATTCTCCGTAAACCCTAGAGATGGTTGTGCATGAAAATCCCAGTAGATCAGCGCTTTCTGAAATACTCAGACCATCCCGTCTGGCACCAACAACCATGCCACGTTTGAAGTCTCTTAAATCCTCTTTCTTCCCCATTCTGATGTTCGGTTTGAACTTCATCAAGTTGTCTTGACCAAGTCTACATGCCTAAATGCATTGAGATGCTGCCATGTGATTGGCTATTTGTGTTAACAAGCAATTGAACAGGTGTACCTAATAAAGTGGCTGGTGAAGATGTCAAGACAGAACACTCCTACTTATCCTATTCACGCAAAAAAGGCAAATCAATAGGGATTTTCCTCGCCAAATGATTAAATGAATGTAGTGTTATAAAACAAGATTCAAATAAGTCTCTAAACTTTGCTTCATGATACACTGGGAGTTCCACATTACTGCACATTGTCTGATCACCTTCATTTAAGAACTTTAAACTGCCAATTCAAAATACTCTTTTGCCTGTTTGGCATAAAAGTCGAGTTTCATCAATGATTCTGTGAGAGAAGAAGCTCTGAAAATATACTTTATTGAAGTTAACATATTACGGTTTTTAATTTATCTTATTTGGAGATTATGGGAGGGAGTCAGGAATGTGTGTTTGTTCTGCGCACGCTGACGTCTCCCGATTAGTGAAGCCAGAAATGGATATGCACTCAAAGTGAAAAAAACAACACGAGAAAAGAGAGACAAAGCAAAGAAAATCATTTGGGGATAAACAAATGGCAATAAGACATGGCGAAAAGTTGAAGAGTCGTGACTGATCTGAGCCAAACACGTTTTCATGTGTCTCTCAGAGAAAGTATCTATGAGATCAAAATGACTTCAAAATTCAGTTCGACTTCCACCGAAGAGTTCTCTGCGCGATTGACAGGAGGCGATTGTTTGGTACCCGCCAGTCGGGCTCTGTACCGCCTCTGGTGTGTTGAAACAGGACATAATGGAGAAGAGAGTGGGAGATGACGGAAGTCACTGCCTCCAACATGTGTTTTATAGACCAGCCCTTTGTCATCCTTAAAAGGTCAACTCTCTTTTATTTTGAAGAGAGGCAAATGGAGAGAGAGAGATGCAGAGAGGAGAGAGATGCAGAGAGAGAGAGATGCAGAGAGAGAGAGAGAGAGAGAGAGAGAGAGAGAGAGAGAGAGAGAGAGAGAGAGAGAGAGAGAGAGAGAGAGAGAGAGAGAGAGATGAGAGAGAGAGAGAGAGAGAGAGAGAGAGAGAGAGAGAAGGTGGGTTAGGATGGAGAAAGCTGCAAGCCAATGCTCTTTGATGTACTTAATAGAAGCAAATGAAGAAAGAGAGAAAAATAGACAGTGTACAGAAGTTAAAGAACATAAGCCCTATTTTGTGTCCCTGTCCACTGTGCTAAGCACTACCTTTTATTAAATCATTTTCTATATTTTATTTTCTATATTTTTCCTGTCCTTTTCTTGCCTGGTGGCACTCTGTGATATCCCATAGGGAATCATCTACTGCTACCACTACTAAACAGACTTAAAATGTCAATTACGATGACAACAACATGAATTAATTCAGAACATTGTTGACTTCCCAGACCCTGGTAATGCTAGTTTCATGCCAGCGTGCACAAATCATCAGACGTGTTCAAATGTTGCCTTGCAAGACTCAGCGCAAAACTGTACTTGCAGTGCGGGCTTTGGATCATTATTAGATAGTCCCGGGCCTACCAAGGGGAGTCTAGTTAAACACTGTGGTCAAAGCAATGTGTTCTCCTCCTCCTACCTAAGATGTTCCAGCTCTCTGGTGACGTGCACGTTCAGAAAGAACAGCTGCTCAGGCCTCTTGTTACAATAATGACTCAGTCTGACAATATGTTCCTGTGAACTCTGCCTGTCTTTCCACAGACATGTTGGCGCGGTACAGTATGTGCCACTCTCTCTCTCATTCTCTCTCTCTCCCTCTCTCTCCCCCTTCCCCCCCCCCCTCTCTCTCTCCCCCCACCACCATACTTGGTGCCTAGCTTTACCCTTGACATTTGTAGACGCCAGATTGGTGTCTAATATACTGTTGCAGCTATTGGCAGCGAAGGCCGCGCCGAAATACCAGCTGATATCTCGGTAAACAGAAATCGTATTATTCTTTATTGTGTGCTCGGCGCGCTGCGATTGTTTGCGGGAGCTTTCTTTAGGGGGCAGAGATAAAGAAGTTCTTAATGTCAATATCAGAGAGCGCCGAGGAGGAACTCTGCTCGGCGCGCTATCGTCCCTCCTTAAACGCCGGGGGAGCGCTCCTTTTTTAATATCCTGTGTGCGTCGGATCGGGGCCCGCCGTATCGGGGCCTCGCCCTGCTGGAGCATTGATAGCATATGCGCTAGGATGCGCGGGGAGGGGTTCGCGGGGTGGGGACGAGAATCATGTTGGTTTCCAAGGGCCCGCGCGTTAAAAAGGGAAAGAATGTGAGCGGCATGGCTAATTAGCTAACAAGCCTAGCGTGGGGAGGATGGTGCGGGGGGAGGAGGGGGGGGGGGGGGAGGCAGGAGAAGATAACAAAGCTGGGGGTGTGGCGCACCAGGCCAGCCTTAATTAGAATTAATGAACTGTGTTGGATAGGAAAAAATTTGCCGTTTACCCCTCCCCTTCCCCCTCCCCTCACATGCACACACGCACACCCACACACCACACACACACACACACAGGGTCCCCACCTCGCTATCTGCCTCCCTAGGATAGCTTTGAGACCTTGTCTTAAAAAAAAGGAGCAAAGAGAGACCACGGTTAGTCTCCAGTGGTGATCAATGGCCTTTTGTCTCTCCCCTCTTTTCCTCCACCCCTCCTCCTCCTTTCCCTCCTTCATCCTCCGCTTTCTCGCCCTCCCTCACCCATCCTCCTCCTCGTCCTTCCACTGACGAGTACATTTCTCCTCCTGTTGTACCAATTACCTGAGAGTTAGATCCTTCTGATTGATACATGGCCGTGTGGGTTTCCACAGCGAGGCTAATTACCAGATCTCCTGATGGATGTCAGTGTGTCGCCGCGGCGACGCCGTGGCGACGCAGCGAGGGTACCTGGGACAGATGAGGCGCAGACAGGCCTAGTTAACCTCCGCCACTGCTCTGGGTGGGAGGCATCACACCTGTGATTGGCCCTAACCCAGTTACACACAGATGGAGACTTTATCTACTGCTAGTCTGCCCTGGCTTGGCTCAGCTTGGCTCGGCACAGGTCTGGAGACAACTGTTGGTGGGTGAATTATGCTCACAGTGTGGGACTGCTCTGGTCTTCAGCACTGGTGGTAGAGCATTAGGGCAAAATGATGCTCCCAATGTTGTGTAACACAGCTGTCAAATGGGTACTACTCTGGGTGATATTGATATTGAGATGACATTGAGATGTTATATTTTAGCCTTTGCGTAGATTCCGCAAAGTGTTCATTTTTATTTCTAAAGTCACAATTTGACAATCAGTCAATCAAGCCTATTTATTGATAAATAAATCACAGTGGTTTCCATTGCAGAAAGATTTTGATTGTTTGCCACCTCACTCCTTCCTACTGTAAGTAAGAACCTTGGCTCAGCGCATGATTGAATTACAAATGTGTCCAAATTCCAGTGCTTCCTTTGTAGAATGTTTTCTTGTGCACAAAATGTTACAAAGGAGACTGCAGGGCTGTAGCCAACATGATGGAGAGTTAAATGAGCAATCAAGGGGAATTGCTCCCAAATCACAGGTACAAAGGGACCATTTGGCTAAAACACTTACTACTTGGTTAGGTAATACCAGAAAAGCACATAAGGCAAGTTATGTCAAAACGCTGTATTCATATAAAGCTGCCTGGACTCATTTGTGTTGGATTGGAAGTGGAGTCATTATTCAGGAAGATCAGATACATACACGCCTGCCTGGTTAAGGCATCAGCCCAGGGGGGCCCTGTGGCTCAGCGGACTAATGCACGCACCATGCAGGCTGAGGCCTCGCAGCAACCTGGGTTAGAATCCGGCCCAGGCCCTTTACCGCATCCACTCTCTCTTCCCACGTTTCCTGTCCTCTCCCACACTATCTCTATCATACACTTAAAAAAGCGGAAATGCCACAAAAAAGATATCTTCAAAAATAAAAAAGGCGTCAGCCACTTATTCAATTGTGCGAGGTTCCACCCACATGGTGGAGCCGGTCTCATCAACATCCGTAATAATTGGGCGACCAAGATACCAAATGATTTGGATTTTGGAACCGTTAAAAAATCCCTTTAGACCATGCACCAGTACGATAGTTGGTACCATGGAGATTTTGTAGTTCCTTATTCCCAACCTTACTCTGTATCGTATGACCGCACACAGGCAATACATTGCTTCAGGCAATAATACATGTATATTATTATCGCATGACACAAGTCTATCATTGACTAAATGACAAACGTTGACTTTGTTCACTGGTATACTCTGGGGCTGTTCGTTCGTGTAGCACCCACCACACCCTCACATAATCCGACAGTATGTATGGTCACATCTGATGCTAGTGTCGCACTAGCATTGCATCCTCTAAACTAACTCCGTGAATCTCACTGTACTAATTAACGGCATCATTTAATCAACTGCGCCGGTGTTTTTATTAAGTGCCGTTGGGTCACAGGGGTCATGTGGACGCGGCGCCATGCCATCTCTGGTGTTTTTTAACCGCTAATAAATAACGTGAAGCAGTTTGCTGTATGGCAAGTAAATTAGCCTGTTATTCATGTGAAATAGATGCCTCTGGCTACAGTAATTAGCTGCTTCTCTGTGTGGACAACCTCTGGGTGTTTGAACTGTGTATAATGGACAGTACCAGCATGGAGAAAAAAATCTTCCTTTGTCCAGAGGGATGGACATGTACAGCATACAGGCCTTGGTCTAACCACACATAATGAAGACGCGTCGAAACGTTGGCTAGTTTACATGTATGTGTAGGTATGCATCTACACATGCATCTACACATGTATCAGTGTGTGCAGGTGCTTGCCTAAAGGGCATGCACTGCGTAGATATGTCAGACCTAGCAGCTAACACATGCACACCACTTCTACACCGATCAGTTTTTTTTTCTTCAGTTTTTTTTTTGTGCTCCTTGTTTGCGGTAATAAAATGGCGGCGCGCAGGACGACTCAAAATGGCCTCCCAGCTGTTTGGAAGGGGAGGGGGGAGTGGGGAGGGGGGGAGAGAGAGGGGGAGGGGGGGAGAGAGAGGGGGGGGTCCGCATTACATTACTCGGCGTATTTCCCCCATGTCAACCTGCGCTAATATGTGTTCTCTCCTCCCTACTCGTTCGCTCATCAGGGCTGATTGCTGTGGGCTCCTTCACAGTTGTTTCACATTAGGGAAGTGAGTCGACATAGACGATGATTCTGACTGGAATCAGCGCCCACGAACATGGCTGTCAAAGCAGTCAGTGAGATCTGAGAGGTGTTGACTAATTGCCTGCTAATTACACAGAAAATTGTCTAATTAAGCTGACGGTTAATTAGGCTAAGCTTGCACAGCAGTCTTGAAGACGTTTTCTTTTTTTTTTGGGGGGGGGGGGGGGGGGGTTTGTGTGAGTGAGGGAGGGAATGAGTGTGGTGTAAGAGTGTATGAGTGAGCGTGTTTTCACACCCAGGGTGGGGGTGCATGGTAAGAGATTGTTTAATTGGCACACATTCAGTGACTTCCCGAGGTACAAAATCATGGCAGTGACAGGGTGAAGTGTGTCCGTGTGTGTTCGTGCGAGTGTGCGCGTCACCCCTACTGCACGATGACAGCACAAGCAGGCGTAGAACACGACAAACAACACACTCTGCCTCACCATGGCGCCTGTACCCGCTTCCGTGTAAACATGGGTGGCCATTCTGACGGATGGAAGGATGGATAGATGGACTGAAGGACGGCCTATAACGGCACACAAACACCCAGACAGACGCGCACGCGCACACGTGCACAAACGCGATCGGGCTCTTTGTTCCTTGAGTGGTCTACAAAGCCTTCGTGCATATCAACAGCAGCAACAACAGCAACAACAACAACACCGGGAGCGAGACCAGAGGTGCCATGTTGGAGGAGCAGCAAACAGCAGTCACAGTCCAGCTGTTTGTGTTTGTTTAACTTCCTAATGACCAGTGTAGGCTACCATGCCCCGCAGAACACAACAACGGGACAGAGAAAACAACAAAATACAGGGGGAGAGAGAGAGAGAGAGAGAGAGGGAGAGAGGGAGAGAGAGGGAAGAGAAATGGCGGCAGCCTCATTAGATGCAGTTCCATGTTTACGTTTGATAAATACGCCCGTTAATTGGGAGATCAGAGTGCCGGTGACTGCCTCCCTGCATGGCTCAGTGGACCGCCGAAGGATGCTCGGAGATGTCTGCTGTGTTTCACTAATGTGGTGAGCCTCCCCGTCTGTAGCTCTGTCTAACACCTCGCTCAGCTGCGTTTGAGAGTCGACTGGGCCTTAAAGGGGAGGTCACGTTCCCAGAGTGCCCTCTTCCAATAAAAGAAGGACTTTTCCTGGTTCAGCTGAGGCAAGTTGTTTATTTCGTGTGTGTGTGTTTTTTCCCCTCGTCCTTGATCACAGCTGTCACAAAGTAACAAGCTGCAACGCTCGAACAAACAGTAGAACCCACTCGGGTCGGTGTCAGGTCGACATCTCGTCCAAACAGACGATAAGATAATAAAAGCTCTTCCCAATCATGTAAATGGCCTAAATCGAGTCTATTATCATCAGGGTGGTGTTAGCTAAGTACATAAAGCTGTCAGCCAAAGTAGCATTGCACCTCCCAAACCGTTTTCTAGGGATGAGTCTGGTAGAAGTGTATTTTTCCCCTTCCGCGTACATGAAAGATAGTCCGAACCCGGGTTTTCCGATGGAGAGAACGAGAGGGAAAGGAGAGAAATTAGTACGGTGGAACGGGGGGGTGGGTGGGGGGGTGGAGGAGAGGTGGACAGTGAGGAGGACTAATGACCGAACTGACAGACAATATCCTTATTCATCTATCACTCCGGGCTAATATCCTGCCGTCTGACGGTCATTTGTTTAGGCTCCTTCAGGCCCCGTCTATCATGTCCTCTGCTCTTGTCTGAAGTTCTGGAACGGGCCGTAATCTAGTCACCCCATATTGCTACCTAAA
>NC_085032.1:5190298-5243984 GCF_963692335.1 Osmerus eperlanus | reverse complement strand
GCCAGGACAAGCTGCCCTGCTCTGTAGGGGTCCTGCCAACGATCTGGCTGTGTGTGCGTGTTTGTGTGTGTGTGTGTGTGTGTGTGTGTGAGTAAGTGTGTGTGAGTGTGAGTAAGTGTGTGTGGCAGAGGGCTCACAGATTGGACAAAAACATGCTTTGTAGAGGGTTGTTTGTCCAGTGCTGTTATGTCATGTCAAGTCACACGGAATCGGGAGCCAGAATGTTCCCACGGCTTTGATAAGCGCTCAACTAGTCTCTCTCTCTCTGTTTCCCCCCCACAAAATTTGAGATATCTTGTTCAGAATACCAGCAGAAAACTCCATTTAACGTGTGCCATACAGCATAATGCTCCTCTAGGCATTAACAGGAGGGTTTTTTTAGTGGCAGGACCGGCTGGTGAACATTATTAGAAGTGAAGCAGGAGTCAGAACCGTGCTGGTCGCTCTTCCAGACCATTAGTCAGTCCACAGTAAAGACACGCACATTCATCCTTCTAGCCTGCATGGTTGTCTGCTTCATGCTTCTCCCCCCCTCCCTCCTCCCAATCTATCTCTCTCTCTCCCTC
Source organism: Osmerus eperlanus (assembly GCF_963692335.1). Classification (NCBI taxonomy): domain Eukaryota; kingdom Metazoa; phylum Chordata; class Actinopteri; order Osmeriformes; family Osmeridae; genus Osmerus; species Osmerus eperlanus. The sequence continues at coordinate 5,243,418 of NC_085032.1, read as the reverse complement.
CATCTCTCTCTCTCTCCCTCCATCTCTCTCTCTCTCTCTCTCTCTCTCTCTCTCTCCCTCTCTCTCTCCCTCTCTCCCTCCATCTCTCTCTCTCTCCCTCCCTATCTCTCCCTCTCTCTCTCTCTCTCTCTCTCTCTCTCTCTCTCTCTCTCTCTCTCTCTCTCTCTCTCTCTCTCTCTCTCTCTCCCTCCTCTCTCCCCTCTCTCTCTCCCCCTCTCTCGCTCTCCCTCTCTCTCTCTCCCTCTCTTTATTTCATTATATACTCTCATGGCCGTTGAAACATACTATACATGTTCGTGTGTGTGTCTGTCCGTGTTTTCTGTGAAAGATTTATTTTTATTTTTTGCGTTGCCTTTCATCATTTGGATTTGGTTTCAGGGAACATCTACCAGGACCGCGATTTAATGGACGCAGAGAAACATAACGTTCCTTTCAGGTGGAAGCACAGGGGGTCTCAAGGTCTAATCAGCCTGGGTTAGCTTGAATAATGATGAATTGAAAGAGGCAGAGAGCACTCGGTTAGTCATTAGTGCTGAGTTTTTAATTGCCAGTTTGGATTTATGGGAAGACACATCGAAAAGCCCACTTCCACTCACCTGCCCACCCATCTAGCTGGCCCTATGGCCTTCCAGTCAGCCAACCAGACAGGCCCTCACCACCCTAATCAGCCAACCACCCAGACCCCCACCACCCTAATCCAGCCAACAAGCCAGTCAGCTGGCTAGCCAGCTAGTCAGTCAGTCCCAACCCAGACAGCAAGGTGTTTAAGTGCTGGGAGAGTCCTGTGAGGTGTTGGGAACAAGCTAAATCAGTCAGCAAACAGCAGTCTCGCCTCCCTGCCTCTCCTAAGCTGGCAGACATTGGGGTGATATTAGCTGCTGCGGTGATTCACAGTTAAAGAGAGCAAATGTAACAAGTGATAAACAAATCAAGCTCATGACAAGTTTCTTTGTGTGTGTGTGTGTGTGTGTGTTTGTGCGTGCCTGTGTGTGTGTGTGTGTGTGTGCGCGCGTGCATGTGTGTGTGGTTAAACAGAGGGGGGGGGGGGGGTGGAAGAGAAAACAACAACCTCCCTCCAATTAGAGGACGCATTGTGATTTCCTAAAGACTCGCTCGGCATTGTGGGTAGGAGGCACCATCTCGCTCTTCCTCATTAGGACAGACATGTCTCCCCACCTCACAGCAACCCTCTCAGCAACAAGGCAGCCATCACGTAGAGTACAGGGAGGATGTAGGGCCCAGACAGCTTTGTCTTAATGGGCCTTCAACCCAATCTGCAATGAGGCTAAATGAGTGTATCTCTCTCTCTCTCTCTCCTTACCTTTGTGCTTCCGTGAGTCTGCGCCTTCCCTTTATGTTCCCATATGTCTGTGGGACTCCGAGCACGCGCTCGAACTCGCACGCGAACTCTCACAGATATCCGTGCGCACGCGCGGGGAAAAACGCACGCGCCGCCCCGCTCTCGATTTCTGTTTCTCTCTCCCTCTCTTCTCTCTCTCTCCCTCTCTTCTCTCTCTCCCTCTCTTCTCTCTCTCTCCTCTCTTCTCTCTCTCTCCCTCTCTTTTCTCTCTCTGTCTTTCTCCCTCTCTCTGTCCCTCAACACTTAGAAATGCGCGCGCCACGCGCACACACAGCCCTCCCTCCCCTGCTCTGTGGTTTATGGTGATGGGCCTTGAGGCTAATATACATTTTAATGCTCAGTAATGGGGGGGAGGGGGGAGGAGGAGGAAAATACAACAACAAGAGGTGGAGGAGGCGGAAGAGGAGGAGTGCGGGCTGGATTAGAACCTGTCTGGTGCCGTCCCAGTTTTAAATTAACGAGGGGCTGAGTACACATAGATAAATTTAGGTTTTCATGTTTAATTACGGCCAACTGCGGCGCTTTAGCGAGGATAAATCACAGCATTATCATGCTCCGGAGGTTGTTGATGTCTGTTTTCTTTTCTCTCTCGGGGTAGAGACTCATAACCTGATGTCTCCCTCTCTCTCTTAATGGCAATGTGCTTTTGAGAGAGCAATAAGGTCCTAATGTTCTTATCATAAACAGAGCGACGGAGAGAGAGAGAGAGAGAGAGAGAGAGAGAGAGAGAGATGAGAGAGAGAGAGAGAGAGAGAGAGAGAGAGAGAGAGAGAGAGAGAGAGAGAGAGAGGGAGAGGGAGGGAGAGAGAGGAGCTGAGACAGAGTAAGGAGAAGAGTCAGGAGATGAGTGTGTCTTGATGGACTCATTTGGAAAATTGGACTGCTTCAAAAAATTATTCTCCAGATTTGAGACCATCCTTTCATCTCAAAAGCCTTTAACAGATGGTTGGGTGAATGAATGGATGGATCAATGGATGGATGGATCAATGGATGAACGGATGGATGGATAAATGAGGGGGAATAGACTAACAGATCGCTCTATACGTCAAACTGCCTTACTGTAATCCCCATCATTTGCATCATTCAGATGCAAACAGTTTTGACCCTACTGAATGATTGACAGACAACCTTATTTCTAGAATATTCCCTCATATGTTGTCTGACGACTGGAGGCGAGGACAGAACATGCATCCCTCATGAGCTGGAACACGAGCCATCCCGTCAATCCACACAATATGCTCCGGTGATATTTGCAGAGATCGGCGTTATCCTGTCCATATGATGTGGGGGAAATGAGAAGTAGGGGATTTAATTAGAAACAACAGCATTTATCTGGTACGAATGTGTACACGAAACCCAGAACAAGTCGCACACACCTGTTTTCCCTCCAGCAGCCCTCCCGTAAAACTTCCAACGTGTTGCCTACCGACCATCTGCACGCCGGTTTACTCGTGTCTCGTTGCGGAACGGGGTGTTTGTCGAGCAGGTGTGTGGGACAGAGGAAACGGGAGGCGAAGGATTCGCAGTGACCTTCGGAGAGGCTGAGCTACAGGTGCGCCGTGACACACTGTGTCTCCGCCAGCCGAGCCTGTCACCGGGAGAGAAAAAAACAATCAGGCTTTCTAAGTCTTGGCTGATTGACAGCAAAATATAGACCATGCCTGGCGTGGACGCCCCCAGAGAGACGAGGAGAGAGACACGGACAGAGCATTAAATATTAACCGTGTTTGAGACTCGAGCCCGTTGTCTATCGATTGGAAAATTGCGGGCAGCGATTGTGAACATCAACACGGTTTGAAGCTCATTTTCAACCATTTGCGGAGGGTAGGCTACTGTTTCAAGGATATTCTAGAATGTGGATGCTCTAGACGCCTAGCTGCAACAGTACTCACACCCTCGTCATTGTAATATTTGCAGGTCCTCGAATTCACTGGAAGTGCAAAGTGTATGCAGTCATAGACAAGTAGGGGGGACCGGGGTTGGTTGTTACACGAGTTGGTTGTCACCGAGCTTATTACAGTCAAACTAGGGAATGCTGTGTAAAATGTTTCTCATCAAATGTGTGACCTCTTTGTATGAGATCATTCATATTGTCAGTTTAGATAGAGAGCTAACAATCTTGGTGTAAAGGAATCATGGGGTTGGTTGTAACACTATGGGGGCTTATCCATGTTGTATTTCATGGCTTATTAAAACATATTATGCCAATAAAAAATGATATTAATTCAAACCCAAGACCTTAAGCTTTGGACCAATACTGAAATTAGTCTTCTGTAATTTAATAGCGCTGAGAAATACTGGCAAGAGTAGAAAGTGTGACCCCATACCCCGGTCTCCCCTACCGTATAGGCTATGCTAACGGTGAATAGCTCCAAATGGTATGGAGAGAGCATCAGTCTAATTGGATTGATAAAGTTCAGTGCATACCATGTGCAACTTGTGCTCACTAATGTTCACGATGAAGGATAGGACTATCTGTGCGCTTGAAGCTGAGAATGTAGTCGTTCTATCTCGTCGCTTCTCATGCCGCTTGCTGTGCAGACAACTTTCGGGCGTCTTTGTTTCGTCTGCCGTGTTTCAGGGGGCAGGTTGCGACTTGTCGCGGGAGGGAATGGCTCCAGCTGTACGCATTTGAAAGGTGGGGGGAATCAATGTTGATACTTCGAACAGCTTGGTCTTACCCAATTTCCTTTGGTCAATTTTGAGATTTGCGGTTTGAAATGAATTAGCAAGCCCCTGACTGGGGCGTGTGATTGCATTTCCACAGAGCCTCAGTGGCATGGTGTGTAGGGAGCTCAGCTTCTCTGACTGGTAAGGAGGCAATTTCCATAAAACAGCGAGAAGTGCCCCATGTCTTGCATGTGTGTGTGCGTGGCACACAAAAACGCACATGCTGGCACTTGCACACGCGCGCGCACACACACGCTGGCTGCGCACACAAACACTCGCACGGATGCTGGCTTTGCATGCACGCAAACACACCCACTCCAAACAAACTGCCTTCCAGCCTGTGCTTAATGTCTCCCCTCCATGCTCAGGCCAGTGGCATGTGGAATTTCTCTCCCCAAACTGTCATGAATATGGTAATGAGAGGGAAATCTCCACAAACGGGACACTTCTCCACTTAAACACACCAGGAGAAGAGCAATAGGCCTGTGCTGGGAGTCCTCTCCACGTACACACAGTCTCGCACACACACACAAACATAACCCCGCACACACCCACATGAAGGGACACTAAACCCACCCGCTCTTACTTAGGTGCAAGAATGTAAGCACACACAAACACACATGCATCTCTTTCTTGCTCTCTCTCTTCCTCACACACGCACACCCGTGCCTAGGGACAGGCCCCCCCCCCAGCCAGCTGTGGGAAGGGGGGGACTGAATCTGAGGTGCTCTGAGAATCACCCCGTAATGATGCACCGACTGGAGAAGAGGAGAGAGAGGTGGGGGGGGGGGGGTGCAGGGTGGGATAGGATGGAGGGGTTTAAGAGCAGAGGAAGAGAGGGATGAGGGTTTGAGGGGGGCGTGGATTGGGTTGGAGAACATATGGGAGAGAGAGATGGTGGAGGAGAGGTGTATGAGCCAGGGAGAGGGGGAAGGGGGTGGGAGGAGGGAAGAGAGATGGGGATAGACGGGAGGTGGAAGATATTAACTTGCCGTTTGCATGTGTTCCATTAGAGTGGATATGATCACCCTGGCTCCCATAAAGAGACAGCTTTCCTCTGCTCTGCAGGACGAGGAAGTGGATCACACACACACAATTCACAAGTGGAAAGATACATTTTCGAACGCTGCACCTTTCCCTCCCACCCTCTCCCCTCTCTCGCTCACTCTCGTTCTCTTTCTCATCTCTATCACCTTCTCCCCTCTCTCGCTCACCCTCTCTCTCTCTCTCTCTGTCTCTCTCTCACCCTCTCCCTCGTTCTCCATCCCACTCCCTGTTTCTTTTTTATTTTCTTTCTTCCCCAGACTGCCCCACACCCACCCACCCAAACACCCACTGGGAGGGCTCTTCATCAAAACCCAAACCGCTCTTTAATCACACTTGTTTTATTGTGGCTGGAGCTTGTGGGTCCAGGTAGATCAAAACTGCAATGTCTTTAAAGTTCCAATTAGCGTTGATACATTTGCAAATCTTACAAATTCAATAATTAAAGTCATGCCTATTTGATGTTAGTTCAAAAAGGGGTCTTTTCGTGAATTGCGGTGTGAATATCAAAGAGTCGCAGTAACATTCTGTGTGAGGTGCGTTTGTCGTGACATAGTTAGCCGGTCTAAAGAGAATGGATGTGCTCTTGATGCAGAATGCAGCTTTTTACCTGAGCATCTGTATTTTAATGAAATTATAAACCACAGGGCACAGTGCAGAGATTACTTCGATTCTCTAATAACCATGCTAGATTTTTCACCCACTAGAGGATGGGCTGATGTTTTTCCCGTTATGCTACCGTGAAGAAATTTCCCATTTTCAAGACAGGACGTTAAGTGCTTAGGTAATGTTCTGTCATAGGCCCACGGTTCTCCTACCTGCACTGCGAAAAAACATCAAGTAGGAAATAGCTCTGAGCATCCATTTTGAGTGAGCAAGCAATTCCTGTTCATTGACACGGCAATGTCTTAAGCCTGGATGGCGAATGAATATTTTTGCAAATATATTGCATGATTTTACAGTAGAGGGCCTGCAGCAAACTCAAACAGGGTAACCCCACCACAATAATCGCCTAGGAAACCACTCCCTGTGACCACAATCAGCTTTTTATTCCAACTTTTGGAAGCCAAACAATTTTTCAATATCACGTTGGATGCACAACTGGGAAAAGAGATGTAGTTCAGGATGGGAGAGGTGGAACTGAAACAAATGTGGTTTCATTGTACTTTTTTATTTTCTTCTTTTTTCGTCTATCGACTTTTAGTTTTCTGTTTCCTTTTTTCTCCTTTTCTCATCGGTGCACCTGCCTAGTACACAGCGTCTCTGTACTGTATTACAGCACACCGGGCTTACAAACCCCAACCGGAAGGCACCTTCTTACATGGCTGCTTCAGACAGTAATAAAGTCAATGTTGTCCGAAAGGATCTCATTAATGTTCAAAGATGAAAAACACTGGCCGCTACTCCAAAGCAAACAGCGTTTGCTTTAATGCGGTCAGACATTCGATCCGGTCAGGCAGGTCGGTCTCTCTCTCTCCTCCTCTCTTCCCCTCATCCCTCTGTCTCTTTCTTTTTTGCTCCCCCCTCCTCCCCTTCTCTCTTTCGCTCTCTCCCTCTCTTTGCATGTTTGTTCTCCTCTGAAGGACTAATGAGTTGGACTCAGAGCCCAGCTTGCCGGAGACAAAGCTCTGTGACTCCATACTTATCAGCTGGGAGCACAGCTAAAACCACTATGGCTAGCAAACACCTGTCTCCATATGACAGATGTAATGAGACATAATCTAAAGTACAGATGCCTTGGATACAGAGAGAGACAGAGGGAGAGAGAAAGAAAGAAAGAGCACAATTTCTAAATGGCTGTAGGTATGAGAGAAAAGTATTTCTGCATTCTGGTTAAATACAGTTCAAATCAGATCCTTTCAGTTGACAGTGCTTCTTTTCCAGCAAAACAAAAAACTGAATCATCTGCCTGAAGTACAAAGTTCTGAAACAAAAACAAATTTGCTTGTGAGGGAATCCCAGTATGATTCACTGGTGCAGACAAACAAAACTGTCTTCTCTCCACGGTTGTCCCCCTAGCTTGTCTGAAGCTCCATTATGCTGAAACATAATTTCACAACCTCAGGGTCCACCTGTGATAGTCTGAGCCTCTTCTCTCTACCCTCTCCTGTGGCCCAGACTCTGCCCAGTTTCGGCCCCTACCTCCTGGAGAAGAACAAGATCCTGGCAGACTACAAGAAGACCATGAAGGGCCACAGTGAGGCGTTAGCCATAGAGGCTAACGGCACCAGAACATACACCCCCAAGAGACCCATACCTGCCGTCAAGGTGAGGGTGAACAGTGCTGCTTTCATAGTCTCAGGATGTTCCTCAAAAACATGCTATAAATACCCATTGCTGCAACTGAAAACACCAGTGTTGAAAACTCCCACTTTAACTCAACTTCTTGCCCCTAACTAAAGAGTCTTAGGAGCAGGATTTAGGACTCAACCGCAATGTTTTTGTGGGTGTTTTCTGTTGTAAACAGGATGTAATCGCCAGAGCCCTAAAGCACATCGGGGCCTATGGAGAACTGAACAACACAGAGCAGGTGCTGGCTCTCATAGACGAGGACATGTGTATCAACTGTGGCAAGTGCTACATGACCTGCAACGACTCTGGATACCAGGTAATGTCTCACATTTACATTTAGTCATTTAGCAGACGCTCTTATCCAGAGCGACTTACAGTAAGTACAGGGAACTGGCAACCTTCAGATTACTAGCCCGCTTCCCTCACCGCTCAGCCACCTGACGCCACGTCTTGTCGACACACACACGCCAACACACATACACGTGCCGACTGACGTGTACACACATGCATACCCATGGCAGTACCTGCTATTGTACGCACCCATGTTAACTCTTGTCAAATATTGACATGGATTCATAATGTAACTGTTGACATAGACCTCACACACTGCGCCTCTCGCCTTTTTGTGTGTCTGGTAACCGCAGAACAAACAAAAACACACACACATTGTAACAACCCCTTCTGTGCTTCACTGTCGTCGTCACACCAAAGTATGTGTAAGGACCGATCTGGTCCTTCCTCTTTCATGGAAAAGGTGGAACCAGCTTGTTATTTTCAAAGAACATCTCTCTTTCTCTCTCTCTCTCTCTCTCCTTGTCTTTCTCTCTCTCTCCCTTTTTCTCCCTCTCACTCTCTCTCTCTCTCTCTTTCTCTCCCCCCTCCCCACAGCAGTACCTCAACAGTAGGAGACACAGTGACAGTTTTATTAAAGTATTCATCTATCCTTCTCTCCCGGTAAATAAATGTTGGGTGCCATCTATCACCGGGGCCGCTGATGAAGTGGAGGGCTCCCCTGTTTTATCCCCAGCTGTAATTGTTCACTGTGATGCTCATTGTGTGTGAGAGAGACTCTGAGAGAGGGGATTACATATTATTAATGGTTTCTAATAAAGAGGAACATTCATCAGTATAATGTGTCACAATCAAATCGCTCCCCCGCACACAATGCAAAGTAGCCTGCTTTTTTGGGGTCCAAGGCCATATGGAAAACACTAATATTACAAAAAGGAGAGATAGATCGATTGATATACTGTGTCCCTCCCCTCCCCTCACCCACCCACCATTATGATATTCAGCACAAAATACAACATTCGCACTGTCATAAATATATATTCGTCATGTGGTAACGCCTAGACAATAAACATCATTTGTATATTATTTATCAATGTGATGAATAGGTGGCAAAATGCAATACCGTGTAATTTTATGTATGTATTCATTCCCAAGCTGTTAAGCGCAGCCTATACATTGCTCAAAGCATGTTTTCAGTAAGACATACAGTACACTGTTGCTCCAGAACCCCGTGTGTGTGTGTGTCGAGGTGAACCTGACTCTGTGATGGCTGTACAGCTGGCCGTGTTTGAAGTCACGGAACACTTTTCTTCCTGGAAACACACACATGTGCACAGTGGGAGCTTTTGTGTAGCTCACTGTTTTAGCACGCTAACCAAGCCAACGGTGGACTGAAACACTTTGTTCTAATAGTATGTATTACTGTTTTCTTTCCCACTGCTCTCTCGCCCCCCTTGCTCTCCCTCCCTCCCCCCGAACCCCCCACCCCCCCACCCTCGCTGTGTTCACAGGCTATCACGTTTGACCCCCAGACCCATCTTCCTGTAGTGACTGACAGCTGTACCGGCTGCACACTTTGTCTGAGCGTCTGCCCCATCATCGATTGCATCACCATGGTTGCCAGGACAACGCCGTACGTGCCCAAGAGAGGCCTGCCTCAAGCCGTCATGCCCGTCTGCTAAAGGGAACGACAACGACGACAGAGAGAGAGAGAGAGAGAGAGAGAGAGAGAGAGAGAGAGAGAGAGAGAGAGAGAGAGAGAGAGAGAGAGAGAGAGAGAGAGAGAGAGAGAGAGAGAGAGAGAGAGAGAGAGAGAGAGAGAGGAAAAAAAAAGATGGATTGGATTTTGGGGGAAAAATGCACACGCGTCTACTTAGCAGCATTGAGTCCTCTTCATAATTGTGGTGTGAAAAATTACCTTTATTATATGAAAAAAAGAGTAATTAGTTTGGAGAAATAATTGCCTTATATTCCCAAGCCAATTATCCAGAAGTAATCGACTGCGTGCAAATAGTTGCATTATTCCTAAACAATGGTGGAGCAATGTGTTGTCGAAGAGGTTTTACCCTTCCTGTCTCCCTTTCTCCCCCCCCCCCCCCCCTCTTTCCCTCTCTCTGTCAAGGCCGTGATAATGAGAGTGAAGGGGGGAGGCAGAAGAAATAATGGATGTTCATGCGCAGGGCGAGAGCCGCCCGTGATTCTGACGAAGGCTACATTTCCTAACTAGCAGCGCTGCCATGACAATCCGGGCGGTAGCCCCGCAGCAATAAACAGAGACATTATGTGTCTGAGAAATAATCAGAAGGACAAGAGCTGGTAATGAAGAGAGATGAATAGGTGTTCGTTCAGTAGGCTACACTCAGTATTTCCCCTCCTGATTGTCCAAACACACACACACCTCACACACTCACGCCTCCCCACTCACTCCAAAAAAGCGACCAGAAGCATTGTTGTCTCATCATGTGTTATTGGGCTACTGTAAGCTAAGCTCGTTTTTTTGCAGTAATGAAGACTTTGGAATTGAGCGTGTAAGTACACAAAGCCACGGTTAATTTTGCAAAATCGATGCTGATTACACATCGGTTATGTTAACTGGCTTCTGACCATTCTTCTTGATTTGGGTTGTGTAATTGTTAAAATGGGGATCCTTGTTGTAGCAGAGGGAGGGGGTATTGTAACGGAAAGGTCATGCGTGACTCTTTCCAGATCATTAGATATGAAGACTAGCTGTGATTCACTGGGAACTGGAAAGGTCAGCCGTGACCGCTCTCATCTCAATAAGGCCTCGGCCATGTTTAGACTATATGTCACACCCAGCACAAAATGGCCGCTGTTGCTGCTGCGGTGAAACATACACTGCATTGCACACCGTGGGCGCCAGTCCCTCGGCAACACACCTGCCAACCTAACTATGTGTTACCTGTCATGTCGAGTAGAGAAAAACGACATGGAATTAGTATAATCAAAATGTCAAATGTCAGTCTAAGTAATTGTTTGTTTAGGTACGATTGGGCTAGGCAAATATATTCTTTCTATGTCATTGTTTTGTTAAAAAAGCTTTTCTTGGTGCCTTAGAATGGAATAACAAAGAACACTGAATGTGAACTAACTATGCATTGAAATCTGTTCTTCCAAAGATTTTGTTGACAATATTTTAATAAAAATTAAATCACTAACATAACTTGTTTGGCATGCTGGTACCGGCATATCTTGGTCATTTGAGTCCATATTTCTGCTGTTTGAAAGGTTACACAGACCTATATAATTCCTATAGCCTAGGCTTAGCCTATTTCTTTTACATTTAGGCCTAGGCCTACATTTTCTTCATTTAGCAGACGCTTTCATCCAAAATAACGTAGCCTACTAGTGCATCGGCAATAGAAAGTATGTTTGGGGATAGGCTATCGTAAAAACAAAAATGGTATTAACATCATCCAGTTAGCTATCAATCGCCGCCGCTTACCAATTGTCTGGCTTGAACTGAGTTGTGTAAGTTGGTGGATGAATGTTTTAAACAACCCCACAAGGTAACACAAGTTCACAGACACGGTCGTACGCGAACCGCCTCGCCGGAACGCGGCGAGCAAGATACGGCGAAGGGCACCGAGGTTTTGTGTAAATGTTTACTTTTGCATTCAGCGAAAAGGCAGGATAATTAGAGTGACATTTAGCATAGCTGTGCGGATGCGGGCTTGTCTAGCACCGTTCCTCCCTAGCCTTCCGTTCGGTGGTACATCATTAAAAATCAACATGGCATCAATCTTGGGCCAGGGGCGCGAACCGGAGGGCAGAGTAAACGATCGTCAGTGCTGCTGTAAGTGGCAGGCAGCGGGGGAGTGGGAGGAGAGACCTGGACCGGTCTCCCCTTTCTCAGCATGAATACAAGGACAAACGGTGAGTTTCCAGCTAATGCGCTAATCTCCACTAAACTGACAGCAGTCAGCGGTAGCCGCACTAGACTGGTTAACGGTAACACTGTGGACCGGTCACATTAGCCCGCTAGTTATGACGAAACGTCAAACTTCTGTCAACTGAGAAGAGCAAGGGTCAGCCATCGCAAAATCCCGATCAAAAATGCGAGTCTATTAAGTGATAGGCCACAGGACGGCGGCGCGTCACTGCCTGTCTGTGTTTGGTAATAGGTGATGTATGGATGGCCATTATTCCTTGGAGGAAAAAAGACCTATTAGATATAAGACGTGATCTTTCTCTCGCTGCACTTGAATTAATGACCCAGGAGCCAGGAGGGAGCGGTGGAACACTCGGCCTGTTATGTAAATGACTCTTGTGGTTATTTTAGTTGGGGGTCAAACGTGGCACGTCGACAAATGAGAGCGCAGAGCGGCAGAAACATGGTTTAACATAAGACGGGGAAAAGCCAGTGTATGTTTTCGCATTAATGCAGGCGGTGGTATTGATCCTGCATGCTGGATTGGGAATGAAGCCAAGATCCAGTGCAAAGCTCATTAGAGAGAAGCAGATCTGTAACAGACTGTAGACCAGGGATACACTCACTCTGGAATAAACCAAACCTACCTGAATATTCCAAAATGACGGCGATATTCCAGGGTTAATGTAGATGTGTATTTATTTGAAGTAGCCTACCGTATAGGCTATCAACTGAAAAAGGCACCATTGCACCGTGAAAAACTCATGGGATGGTGTTCTACAGCCACACTTCCCCAAGTGAAAAGGGATGTCATATAATCAGCTTTTTGCAGATTGCCTGAAAAGACTCTTCGATAGTCAACATTAATGTGGAGATGACATCAAATGGGAGTGTATCAGGTAAAGTCACTATTTGTACTTGGAATGTCAGCTTTCGTTGAAGAGGAGCTAGTCACTGAAAATTGTTGTCATGGTGATCTTTGTTGCTTCTCCAGTGACGGCCCACTAACCTTGAACAAGCATGGCAAAAAAAAAGACAAAATAAACTCGGATTGGAGCAGTTCATTGTGTGGATCTGCTCAAAGGCTCAAGGTTCTTGGGGGTCGATAAAGTCCAGAGTTTAGCTTTGGGGGGCGAACAAGGCCTGGAAATCTCAAGTCAAAGAGAGATGACTAGCTAGCTAGCTCTACGATTACGAAGGTTCCACCACATCCTTGGCTCTGTTGTCTACGGAAGACAGCAAAAAGCGAGAAGGAGCGCGAGTGAAAGAAGGAGTAGCTACGTGTTCTTTCGAAGTTACATACAACTTATTCAATTTCAATTTGTAAAACCGTCCCCTTTTATTCGACGAGCCTCAGGTTGCGTAGCAACAAACCCTTTTACCGTTTCAAATCTGACTGAAATGCCATGAAAAGAGGGAGAGAGAGGGAGAGAGAGAAGGGGAGGAGGAAAAAAGAAAATAGCCGCAACTTTTCAGCCGGAGTGATGGCTTGTGTGTCTCTCCGTATCCCAGTTGAGCGGGTTGAAACTTCGGCATCCGGCCCATCCATTCATCAGCTGTTCTGTAATGAACAAAAGCATTAGCTCTGAGCGTTTTGTTTTCCTTTCTCTCACGCCGTTCGATACAATATCTGGTCGCTGCCCGAGTCTACCTGCCAGGGCGGAGATACAGAGTGCAGCGTCTGAGGGATCGCCGTGTCTGACATTCAGGGCTCGTGGGCCAGAGTGACTGATGGCGAAGGGGTGCCGCGCTACCTGAGAGACTAAATGGCCGCTATTGAATGATGGCGGATGTTCCGTTTCGCCCCCACCGGCTGTGAAAACACGCCTCTTGTTTGGTCCCTCTCTTGGGCTACGGTGAAGTCAACAGGCTATCGGCGTTCCCGCGGCTTCATAAACATGGCTGAATAAACAGAGACAGAGGTGGAACGGAGAGGAGAATTCGGAGGAAGGGTAGCGTGGCACGCTTTCCCACCCCTGCTGGGAGGTGGAAGTGAGGGTTTTCGCATGGGGAAACGTCCATTTGTGGCAGGGCCACTGCGAGACAACATCTGTTGAGAGTCTCCGGTTGTGGCGAGCAAGCGGGGCCTCCATCGCTTCTTTCCGGAGGTGTCACAGGGGGAGGCAGGGCCCCCCGACCCCCCTGAACAGGACACGCTACCAGGAACACGTGTCGCAATAGAGGAGCTACTGTACTGTGTAATAATCCATTTGATGTTCTGTTCTCTCTCTGTTCTGTGTGCGTGCGCCTCGCTGACGAAACAAGGAGGCGGAGGGGTGGTCTAGGGTAATCGTTAATATAAAAGATGGTCTGTCGCTCTCCTCTCCCTATCTCCTTCTCTGGTTCAGCACCCTGACACTTTGATAGAAGCCAGCCATCCCAGAGAGAAAATGACTTTCTATGTGTAATATCCTTTACAGGCTGTGCTCTTGTCAGACCCTTCTTGGCATGGTTGACGTTGAAGGTGTGGTGGCAAAATTCTAGTGGCACTGTGTAAATTTGAATAGTCAAGAGATGGCGGTTACAATAAATTTATTTTGCTTGTACAAATCATGAATTAACAAAGTACTTTGTGATCAGTCTAACGAAGGAGGTGCTAGCCACAGGTCGTTCGCCAGAGTGATGAAGAACAATCATAAACGCTACCTTATATAAACGTTAGATCTAATGGCATTCTATAAGGTCAATCCATCAATGTAACCAAGTCTATGATTGGCTAACTCAATTCAGTGACAGTTTGAAACAATACATCTCTGTACCATTTGTCCCACAGTCCTTTGATCTGGCATCTCTCCCCAAATCAGTAGATACTAAAGCCATAGAAGTTGATCAGTCAAATGGTCAACTGTCCTTTGTGTGGGCAACTTCAAACAAGTCTACAGGAAGGGTCAGAGCAGTTTGATCAGTTAACAATACAATTGAATCCACATTGTGTCCAGACCAGCTGTCTCATCCTCCCCAGGTGACAAGAACTCTCCCAGGTCACCCAGACTTCCCGTCTCTTAGACTTCACGTCTCCTAGTTATAAAACTGCAAATGGCATCTCTACCAAATGGGTTGAATCAACTGTCACTGTATTAAGCTTCTTAACAAACTTTTAGACTTCCCTTAAAACACATTCCTCATATAAAACACACATATTATAACTGTATTCCAAAATTTCCATGACAATTGTCTGACATAACCACGCCTCTCATGGACGTAGAATATTGATGGGGGAGGGGGAGGGGGGGGGTTCAGATATATTGAATGTTCTCCGACTCGAAGTTTACCGACCTTTCATGTCGTGTGCTTTTATATTGTTTTCTGCGAGTCGCCAAAACATCCAGTAGTCTCGGGCGATCTGCCGTTGTCGGGTGTTATTCATATTCATACTGCCGGCTCCAGCAGCCTCTCTACATTCGACACTGTGTATCCTGCACAGGATTGAATGCATATTCTGTCCACACCTCCGTGTTCACTGGTGTAATGGCTGAGCTAAGCCACTGAGCACATGTTTTACATGCATGGACGATACGCTGTTTCTCCTTTGGCATTCCCAGCCGAGTCCCTTCCTTTCCTATCTCACTGCCTCCACTGCCGCCTCCTCTCCACGCTCTGATTGCAATTAGGGAATTATGCACTTGGACTTTGGCCAGCCATGCAGGATTAAATTATTCATCAATGTTAATAGCTTTCTTGTGGCCGTCCCTGCTCCTGCGACAAAGATAATGTTGACCTTTCCACTGGGGCGAAGTATCACAACCTGGGCTGTATTAAACCAAATAATGACATGTACTGGAAAGGCATGACTTCATATGACCATGTTATTGACCTTTTTCCTCTCCTGGCAAGTCACGTTTGAAGCTGTCAGTCAACATACAGGATGTGAGACTCTTCAGTGAATGCGTTACCTGATTAAGTGGTGTCTACTAAAACACACACAGACACACACAAACCAACTCACACCACAAAGGTTGTTGCAATATAAGTTATCAGTAAATAAGTAGCTGGCACAGTACAGATGCAATCCAAATGTGCTGCTTCCTAAAATAGTAAAAATGTCGAAACACCATTTTTTTTGTTACAACGTCGATGACAGTCGTACAGAAGTAATACCATAATAATAGATGAACAATATATTTTTGTCAGGAAATTCGCTTTGTCATCACCAACATTATTCCACTGCTGGAGGAATTCGTCATTGTGCTCTATGGTTGTATGTGGTTGTATGCTATCTGTCATCAACCACTTGATTAGGTACACTTTGCTAGTACCAGGTCACACCTCCTTTTGCCCTCAGAACCGCCTTCATCCTTCGTAACATAGATTCAACACTGTGCTGGAAGCATTCCTCACATATTTTGGTCCATATTGACACAATGGCATCAGTCAGTTGCTGCAGATTTTGTTGTCTGCACATCCACGATGCCAATCGTCCGTTCCACCACATCCCCAAAGGTGCTCTATTGGATTGAGGTCTGGTGACTGTGGAGGCCATTTGAGGACAAGGAACTCATTATCATGCAAGAAACCAGTTTGAGATGATTTGAGCTTTGTGACATGGTGCGGTATCCTGCTGGAAGTAACCATTACAAGATGAGCACACTGTTGACATAAAGGGATGGACAGGTTCAGCAACAATACTCAGGTAAGCCGTTAAAATATGCAAATTGTGTACTAAAGGGCCCAATGTGTTCCAAAGAAAACATCTCCTTCCTACACCATTATACCAGCAGCAGCCTGAACCGCTGATAAAAGGCACCATGGATCCATGCTTTCATGTTGTTGACACAAAATTCTGACCTTACCATCTGGGTGTCGCAGCAGAAATCTAGACTCTTCGAAGCAGGCAACGTTTTTCCAATCTTCTAATGTCCAATTTTGGTGATCCCGTGCAAATTGTAGCCTCAGTTTCCTGGTCTTGGCTGACAGGAGTGGCAACCGGTGTGTTTTTGTCTACTGCTGTAGCTCATCTGCTTCAAGGTTCGACGTGTTGTGCAAGACATGCGCTTCCATTTTCCTTTATTTGAGTTGCTGTTGCCTTTCTATCGGCTCAAACCAGTCTGTCCATTGACCTCTGACATTGACAAGGCATTTTCGCCCAGAGAACTGCTCCTCACTGGATATTTTCTCTTTTTCGAAGCGTTCTCCTTAAACCCTAGAGATGGTTGTGCCTGAAGATCCCAGCAGGTCACCAGTTTTTGAAATGCTCAAAACTGTCTGGCGCAAACAACCAGGCCACATTCAAAGTCACTCAAATCACTTTTCTTCCCCATTCTGATGCTTGACTGGAACTTCAACAGATCAGTCTTGACCATGTCTACATACCAGAAATGAGTTTCGGCCACGTGATTGGCTGATCATATATTTGCGTTAACAGGCATTTAGGTGTGCCTTATATTAAGTGGCCAGCGTGTGTAAATAATCTCAGGTTCTACATGCAACAGTGGCCTGTTATCCCTTCTGTATTCAACAGAGGGTGCTGTAGTAATCCCTCCACTGGATAGTGGGTGAAGGAGGGGTTTTCAGTCAGGGTACAGGCCCATCCAGCCAGAAAAGTAGCAACAAATATTCCTCTAGGGATTCTCCAGTCTTATTCTCTGTTTTAAGAAGGTAATTAGACACACCGTGGAGCTTTTTTCCCCCACTAAGGACAAAAACGTTTTTCACACATCTTTGATAATGAGAGAGTTTGGAGAGCTACTGGTGGGGTCCTGGGAGGGTGCAAGGTACGTCACGCAAATGTGGCACCGATGCATGTGAACTGTTCAACCTGAGGTGTGTGCACAGGCGAGCGTGCCGAGGTTCTTGTGTCTGGTGCAACAAAATCTGCAATCAGTGTCTTTAAATCAATCAATGTCTGTTGTCCCAGCTTTTTTGATGGGCCAAAACGAACTCCAATAGAACCGCCCACCATATATTTGACAGCACGTTTCATTATTTAAAGTCTGTCCATCGAGAGACCAACTTAACCTTCCAGCAGTGTTAGAACCACCACTCTTCACTCACCCCCCTGTATGCAGATGACAATTCTCTATGCTTGTGTTTGACATTTAGAGCAAAGGTAAATAGTGTATTACTGTGCGAAAATCCTTTTCTCCAAATAACTCCCGGCTGCGCAGATTGTCACCCACCTCTGCCAGGAGACCACAGGCACCAGGTGACATTTTGATGGAGATATTCTGCCTGTGATAACATGCAAATTCAAATGATGCTGTGGGTGCCAGAGTGTGTGTGTGTATGTGTGTGTGAACCTCCCTTTCCCCTTCCTCTCTTCTAGCCAATGGCGCGTGATGCTATCTATTACATTACTGTATGTATTTGCATTTGTGGTCCATGGCGAGCATTTTAATAATGTTGCAACAGATGATGTCCTGCAGGGTGGCGGATGGGGGTGGGGGAGGCTGGTGACACCGTCAGAGCTCGTCAGCGCGCACGGAAATGGCTCGTCCTGTCATCGGAAAGGGACGCAAGGCGGCGAGGGGGGGGGTGGGCTGTGGGATACCAATCCTTTTTGACAAATGAACAAAAACACACACAGCATGTGTGTCTCCACACGCGCGTGGATAAGTGCAGGCGTGCGAAGGCTTGTGCGTGGTCGGGCGCGCGTGCTGAAGTGTGTGTGTGCTCGAACGTCCTCGTGGGGAGGGTGTGCACGTGTGTGTGCGCGTGCATTCTCACCTCCTCAACCCAGCAGTGGAGGTGGGGAGGTGACGGGGAGGTGAGAGGGGAGGAGGCACAACTCTGTCCATCAGTGTAATTGTCTTGGGCGGAGGAAGTTATTTTCAGTGCCTTTTGTTATCTCACAAAGGCCTCCGTCGCCCTTCCCAGATAGCGCGTCCCTTTGAAGGTAGAGGCCGGGTGAATTACCCTGTCTCCTCCAGGCTCCAAGTTGCTGTTGGAGCCAGCGCTTTGATCAGGGCGGGTACTGCTCCACATGGCTCTAAGGCCAGGTGGAATGTGTCCATCACAGGTGTACACCACTACAATTGACATCTCTCTCTCGCTCTCTCGCTTGTTCTCTCTCACTCGCTCTCTCACTCTCTCTCTGCTTTGTGTTCTGTCTATCTCTCTCTCTCACACACACACTCTTTCTCGCACTCACTCGCTATCTCCCTCTCTCCACTCCAGAGCTGCCATACCACAGCTGTCTAGAACTCGTCATTTATTTCCCCCTGATTTGCCTCCTCTGCCCTATAGCTGTCTGCCTGCCTGTCGGTCCATCCGTCTGTCTGTCAATCCCGCAGACGGTCTCACCAGGCGACAGCGCGGCCGTCTTCTAAACGCCAAGTCCGCCGCGTAGACGTCGTCTGTCGTAGCCGCGAGTCCCGCAACCTCTCCTTCCTGTTCCTGTTCTACGTCCGAATAAGGTGTCACCTGGTGAGGGCTTGTCAGCTTCCGCAGTGATGGAGATGGAGATCGTGAAAACTGTATCAGAACCTATACTCTCTCTCCCCCCGCCCCCTCTCTCTCTCTCTCCCTCTCACTTTCCCTCGGCTCTCCAGGAATCTCTCCAGCCATCCAAAGGTCCGTCCCTCCCCGACTTCACATGGCCATTCGTACGCTCACCCTCCAGATATCAGGGCCCCGTGCTGACTGCATGTGGCTCCACCAGTTAGGCCAAATCCAAATCAATCCCCCTCCGATGGCCCCTATAAAAGTACCAAATGAGATTAGGCGACGTAATGGAATCAGCCTGTGGGTGGAGAGAGGATGTCTGTGGCATCATGTCTTGGCTAATTTCATTTCGCCAGGCGGGCAAACAGGCAGGCAGAGGTGGGCAGCCGAGCAGACAATGGGAGGGACGGGGAAAGAGACGCAGAGGGGGGTCTGTGGAGGGTTAGTCCCAAACCCGCTACCAGAATGTTCCGAGGCAGCCTTCGCTGTGTGCGCACATACTCCACACCTGCGGATGTTCAGAGTGTGGCTTGAAAAGAAAGAAGAGAGTATGTGTGTGTGTGTGTGGAAGGGGAGGATGGAGAGAGAAAAAGGGTCCAAGAGAGAGGAAAAGGGTTCGAACAAACTCTGGCCACATCCATTTCACACTCCCATTTAGTCCATGGCACCACCGTTTTTTAGCAGATTTGTAGGAAAAGCCTTTTAGCCGCTAATACCTCTGTGTGCCCCCGAAGCCATCAATTAATGCTGGAGGTCCTGGAGCTGGAGCCAGCTAGCGAGCCAGGCCCAGGCGGAGGGAGTATCCAGCCTTTTAGAGGCGAGCGCACTGGCGTAAAGCAGATGTTGGCAAAGTGGTCCCATGATAGATGCACTGATAAATACTAATGGAAGTGATTACCTCACCAAGCAAATGGACCTCGCTCTCTCTCGCTCACTCTTTTCTTTCGCGCCATCTCTCTGAATCCGTCCGACTGTCCGCCCTCCCCCCATCACCTCCTCTCTCTCTTTCTCCCTGGTCCAGGTGCCCATGGATATGACAGTTCTGGGGACAGCAGGTGGAGTGATGAATTAGACCTCTTACTCCGTTTACCTCAGGTGCACTTGGCATCAACATCCCCACCTACTGATGGCGTGTGTGTGAGTGTGTGTGTGCGCGCACGGCTGCTTGAAATGAAAAGAAAGAGAGAGAAAAAAGGCCCCGATGGAACTTTGTGGCACTGAAGCTCGGCGCGAGTTTGTCTTCCTCTCTGCGGACAGACAAGTTTGACACTCAGTCAATTAGACAATGCATGTGGGCTAGCGAGATGCGGGGAAACGACCCCGGTTGTAGCCGAAGCGCCTGTCTGTACGCGACTTCACCTGCTCTAAAAGGGTACGTTTCAAATGTAAACGTCCGCGAGAGGCATACTCACGAGGAAACCGAAAAAGCCTTTTTTCGATCGACCGCAATTCGCGGGACTAAGCGCAACCAGCGAAAGCACACGCGCACAATATCTGGACGGGCGTGTTTCCCCTCGAGTGTGGGGAAAAGAAGCCCTCTCACGATCATTGTGTGCGTGTGTGTACATGTGCCTGGGCCTGTGTGTGTGTGCGCGTGTGTCGTTATGGGCGAGTGTGTGTGTCGACGCAAAGCGCCAGAGAGTCATTATGGTGTTGTGGACTGCAGCGGGGCCCAGTGAAGAGGAGAGAGACAGAGGCAATGTAGTGTGGTGTGATGTACAGACCAACTGAGCTCCTCTGCTGTGAAACCAATGACCCTGAGATGGAGCAACGTCGAGGAGGAGAGCACTCTGCTGATCCCCTCTGCTCTGCTGGAGGCTCCCAGAGATGGAGGGGGAGGGAGGGAGGGAACTGGTGAGCGGGGCGGGAAAGAGAAACACAGGGATGCGGAGAGAGGCAGGAGAGGAACCAAGACGAGCCTGTGTGCGTGTTTGCTTGTGTGTTTGGAGGACAGGAGTGAGATCCGGGCAGGAGATAGAGAAGTCGAGTCTGAGAAAGGGGAGGGAGGAAGGGGGGGGGGGGGGGGCGGAGAGAAAGGGAGAAAAATGTGGAGTGTGTGTGCTCATGCTGGGGGATCTGTCCCTCCCCGTGGGGATCCAGAATACCCTAGGGATTATCCCTTCTTCTCACTGCTCAAACAGCCCTGTGGCACACACACACACACCCGGCCCTCAGAGCTCCTCTCACTTAGCTTTGGGTTCCTGGGGTTCTGGAGTGTCACACACCCTTTCCACACTATGATTGTGTGTGTGTGTGTGTTTGTGTCTGCCGCAAAGACAGACACGGTCCTCTCAATTCCCTTCCCGTTTATAGTCATGTTTTTCCTACGTTTTGATACTGTTTCACGAAGTCAATCATTTGCACGTCCGAGTTCTATCAATGACAGTGGGAACTGACTCTCTCAGATCAATGAAAGCAACCACACCCTTTTACAAAGAACAAATATGCTCTGACCAAGTCGTAAAAAAGACATGATGTGAACACGAAGTGCATGGGCACACCTGCTGTATCACGGAGGTACAGAATGAAGCCTTGGTCTTGACCCTCCCTTGATATCCACCTCACAAAGAGAATAAATCAATTGACTTGAGTCTTGCTCTGAGAGTTGTCTTCCTCTACCTTAACAGACAATGCTCGTTCTCAGAAGAGATGCTGAGGTGTTGGTAGGACGCGAAGCCGGGTTGGTGCTTCAACATCGCAGTCCAGAATAAAATAAATCTAATAAAAAAGACATTATTTTTTCTCTAAGTTTCAACATTGGAGGAGGGATTCCACACTGTTATTCACTTTACCTCAAGGTAGATAGGGACAAGACTGGTATGTTGCTAAAACAAATTCTGCATCAGTTGCTAGTCCTTTCAAGACTGCTCATTCGCTCTTATTGTCAAACTCAATTCCGGTTTTTGCCCATGTTTCTGAAAGTGTCCATCACATCTAGATACAACCTAAAAGTCCTAAAGACATGTTTTTAATTGGCTAAAAATTATTACAGTGTCGTTTAATGAGGGGTCAAAGTTGATTCTCTTCAGCCAGGGAGATGTAGGCAATGGAAGGTACTAATTGGGTTTTTATGGCAAAGCGGCTTTTTAAGATACATGTTTGGTTTTTCTTTGCCCCCACCCCACCCCCCATGCCCCCTTGTCCCAAAAAATGGTGTACCTCTATAATGCTGGTTAGAGAGAGAGATGAAGAGAGATGTCAGCAAATTGTGAACCGGGCTCATTTGCAGCTCCCTGCTGTTACAAAGTTCACCTATTCTCCTGCCTCGCACCCAAAAGCAAATGACTCGTAATTAGCAGAAAGATCACCTCTGTACTAAGGGAATAGAGGAGTCATAACAAAACACAACTCAAATGTGTCTGTTTGTCTCTCCGCCACATTCTCTTTATCAGCTCCCACTGTTCTCTTCTCGCCTCCATCTTTGTATCTGTTTATCACTACAGTCCTTTCCCGTCATACGATCTTTGCACACGTCTTTCTTCTTGATGCAACGCTGAATCAGCACCGGAGGAACACGGCGAATGCTAATGACAACTGTTGCGGCTCGTGGAGGGACCGAACATCTGTATTTCTCCCGTACATGGGTGCCGTGCGCCAAGCTCGTGTTCAAGGTCGCTCTGGCTTCTATCAAGTGGCTTGGGCCCATCTGCTAAGAGGAAAGCACCCAGTCCTTCACAGGGAATTGGCATCTGTCTCCATTCCAGCAGTGATGCCTATGGATGGATACAAATAAAATAAATTGATCCGAGCAGAATGATTGGCCCGGCTCGGGACACTGAGGATGCCGGGGGCACGATTTTAATACCGGCGCTCGTGTATTCACACATAGGGCTATCCAAATATATACTATGTACATGGACAGGCACACGCACACACACACACACTCCCGAGTTCCCTGTGATGGACATGTTATTTTTAGACTTCTGATTCTACATGCAGACAGAGGAATAACGAAGCTGTTAGCACATAGTCTCTTTCAAAGAGGAAGCTTGTTCCCTCTCTGTGAAGATTTCTCCAGTCAAATAGGCCTAATTAGCCCATAGGCACACATCATCCCCCAGGAGAACACACACTCTCCAGGGGGCAGGATTGCAAGAATTACTGTCTGACTGGGGAAGCAACAGTTATGTTTGGAACAAACACATCTCTTTGCCTCAGATCTGAAAATTAGGGGAATTCAAAGCTTTTTGTGTGATGGAAGAAGAAAAATGTTTTTTAATGGCTCTACATTTGTCCCTGGAGCCCACACAAAGCGGCCTGTACTTGCATAATGCACAGACTGGGTTAACTCTGTCTAATCTCACCACACACACGTCAAATACTGACCTGTGTTGCCGACAGATCTCAAAGCTTTTATCTTAACCCCAATGCCAACGTGTAATGCTTTCCTCAGCATTAAAATAAGGAAAACAATCTGCATTTTGGGCATTTTGTCAGCACGCTACCATCAGTGTCCTTCAGATAATCTCGCTCGGTTTTAACGATGATAAACTGAGCTCGTCTCAACGCTTTTTCGCTTTTTCAATTAGTACATTTCCACAGGCTGAATCAATATGGATGCTTTCCTCAAGTCCCCGCTGACCGTATTCTCCTCTGCTCTCTCTTCTGCTTCTGACAGCTGAGACGTTTGCTCCTCCCGGAGCGTTGGCTGTTAACGTTGTCAGAGGGATTATGAAGTAACTCCTTCGCTTTTGGGCCAACCGTGGGCCAGCCCAGATCGATACGGTAAGGTGAGTTAATTGTCATGGCATCGATTCCAGTAAAACCAGGTGAAATGATGTGCTTGACAGTAAATATGGAGGGTATTCCTGCGCTTAGACCTCATGCATTACACGGATGGAAAACAGCACTGGAACACTTACTGTATCCCAGAATGCATTGTGTGAGGGGGTGAACAACTGGAAGTAGGCGGAAGGGGTGTTTGAAAATGTTTCAACACCTTGGTAGAATGACAGTTGCTGAATATATCATGTATGTCAGACCTCTTTAGTTTTTTCCCACATTGTTCATAAAATAGAAATAGTCACACTTTTTACACAAACTACTTGCTGTTGTATTCCAACATCTTAGGGTCTGAATGCATCGATTCAGATACACCAGGGGTGGATTACCACTGATGCATCAAGCATTAGCTTGACAGTAATAACACAGATTTGTACATGTAGCCTACAACCTTTAAGGCATGTGTATTTGTTTGTCTTTTCAGTAACTGGTTTTTCCAGTCTTGCCACAATTAGCATTCCTTTCTCTCTTTCTGTCTCCAGCAAAAGCCCTTTGAGAAGCAGAGCCCTCAAGCTATGATAAAGGCATCCAAGAAGGCGTCAAATAAAAAAAACATTAATGAACACAAATTATGTAGACGTTTTGTTTTGGATTCAGTAGCCATGGAGACCTGGTTGTGAGGCATTGCTTCGCCAGAGCAGAAACAGGGACCATGCTTCAGTTCAAACACACAACAGAACCCTGAACCCTTCACTTGGTAAACCTGTTACCAGGGTGGCCCTGTATTATTTTACAATAAAAAAAATGTCAGTTCATTCCGGTATTGTGTTTCAAAATATGAATCCTTGTTATGAATAACAAAGTGGTTAATGCTCATCTTCCTTTGATTTCAAAGTTTTTTTTATTTTCTCCAAAATGGCATTTTTTTTATGTCATAAAAATATGAGCATGAATCCACCACAAAGCTGGATCAGATTAGACCTCTGGTGTGGTGCGCTTGGGCAAATATTGGGATGTGATAATATCTATAATGTGTTTCTAGATGGGCCTGTTACAACCTGTGGTGCCACTGAGTGTGTGACTGTGTGTGTGTGTGCGTGAGTGCGACCGTGTGTGTATGTGTGTGTGCCTGCTTCCAGAAGAGCAGGATATTAAACCTGTTTGTGTCCTCTAATGTGTCCTTTGGGGAGATAATGTCACCATGGACACAATGACCTCACCTCACGCACTGATGTCATCTTCATGCGCCAGAATGGCCCTCCCAGGACACCGTAGGGACCATTGGCCACATGTCATTTTGCCAATAATCGCCTCATTAAATGAATGGCTTGGCTGAGATGATGTAGTGTACATAATAGGTGATTAGCCATGAGGCGGGGGGGGTGTGTGTGGGGGATGAACCTCCCACTATCATCCCTCCGAGACGGCTGATGCTGCTGGTGGGCCGTGCCCTCATCCGTACCGTCTCTATGGGGGACGGCAACACACACGAACACGGAACACTCACGGAACACATAAGCCGCTTTAGTGGCAATGAAATGAAATGGTTGGACCGTGTTTCGTAACGATCAAGAGGGTCAGGCGCCATTTGCGTGAGGAGATGAGACCGCGAAAGGAAAGGAAGGATCGGAGACCCTAAACTCGGATCAGACGAGACGGTTTCGACATCGCCCCGGCGGCAGGCGACCGACCGAGCGCCGATGCTTCCCATTCCCCCCCGCAAATCAATACCCACCGCTGACACGCTGGCGCGCGCGCGTGTCAGCGTGAGAGAACCCCCGGCATTAGACGGCGCGACGACGGCCCCCCTGTTGATCAGCTGACAGGAAGGAACGCCCGTGGGATGAAGGAAGACATGAGACGTATCTGGTGAGAGGCGGCGTTCAACAACGAAACCCCAACGCCCCCCCGCGGCGCCAGATGAAATGATCCGTGTCAGCACATCGCCCGGGCGTGTGACGGGCGTTCGAGGAGTGACAGGAGCCCCCGACATCGGCGTCACCGGTCGGAGAGAGAGGAGGGAGACGGCCGGCCAAACAGTCGCGGAAAACAGCAATAAACCCCCACCTCCTCAGTCTTGATAGCTCAACATGGGGAAGAACGATTGCTGTAATTGAAAGAAATAAACTTGGTTTGAGAACGGAAAAAAAAAAACGGGTGGGGAAAGGAAGAGGAAGTTAATCGCTTCCTTTATGGCCTAACCAGGTTATCTTCGACGGCAGGAGAGACACACACCTTCACTTTCCAACCTTCACATAAATTATTCAAATGGTTGTGGGAGGGGGGAATCATTTGCATATAGATAAAAGTCAGTTTAATATTGTAAATTACCTTTTTATACAGCAATCTAAAAGATTTGGCTTTAATCTCCCAATAAACGTCTCTCTGTGGTTTTTCGTGAACCTGGAGTGTGAGAGGAGGGAGGGAGGGGAGGGCGGAGGGAGGGAGGATAAAGATATCACAGGGAAAGGTTTCCTATTCATTCCTCTCTTCCCTTTAATTAATAGATTATTTACACATGCACAGCCCTGTCACTCTCTCTCAAAGACTCTCATTACAGCTCTGACCCCTCTGCCCAGCAACCGGAGCCACAACCTGTCCACACACACACACACACACACCCACTAGTCAGACTGGCAGGAGAGAAAGAGAGAGGATGGGGAACTAGAGACTGTGTGCACATGAAAAGAGGAAGAGGGCGGGGTAAAGGCTGGAGGAGAGAGAGCTGAGAGGGGTTATTATAAATATGTCGGACCATGATGGTTGTAACACTGGCTCCAGAGCCTTCATGCCCTCAACAGCCTTAGTGCCATTAGACTAAATCATAGTGGTTCAGGCTCAAGTGTTGGCAGAGGTGATCGAAACCGGGCCACCCTGCATTGTCTTAACAGTGCAAGTCCAACGGCATACATTTGTGTCTGAGGCCACCCCCCCCCCCTCCCCTCCCCTCCCCCACTTAAAGAAAGTCACAAAATCAGGGGGGGCAGCTGTTCACGGCTTCGGCAAGTTTTCTCTTTTCACCTCAGGTGAAAACGCAGATAAAATAACGATAATAAGAAAAAGTGATAATGTGTGGGCTTTGGAAATAAGAAATGAAAATATCAGGGGCTCGTTTGATTTGTATGTCTGCCGGTGACACTTCAGATGAACAAACCGTGCCTTAAATGACCATATCATAAAAAAATTTCCTCGGAAGGTGGGCTTCCCTGCGAAAAAATATGGCCGACAGCTTAATAGAGCTGTAGGAAGGGGAAAAAATGAGTGTTCGCTGGCTATTATATTCTCCCATCTGTGACAAATTCTATTAGTGAGGCAGTGTGTAAAGCCAGCAGCAGAGTGACGTTATGTCTCAAGCAGTAGGAAGCTGGTCATCTTATTCTGCATTATTAACATAATAGATCAATATCCCCGCTTTAACGCCGCAATCTGCAACAGCAAATTGGTCTCATTCTTCTGATCTGAATGAGGTTAGATTCGGCAATGAGCCTTTATATTTGTTCGACCGGGGTCCACAAAAATCCGTAGCTCGCTTGAACCAGGCTGTAGCCGAGATGCCGAAACAAATTTCCTCCCCGCCGACGCCGTTTGGGGATCTGATGCCAGTGTGATTAAACCTCGCCAGCGTCTGAGGAACCTTCCGGAGAACGATGAGCGTCTCTACTCACACATGACCTTTTCATAGAACACAGTACCCAAGTTCCATTTCCTAGTCATTCCGCTGCCGTGTTTCCTGGCAGAGACAAAGCCCCCCCCCCCCCCCCCTTCCTGTCTAGCTCCGGCCCATCCACACAGGACACCACACACACCGTTACACACACACGCCATCCCTATCCCTCCACCCCCTCCCGTGTGCTTGGTGAAGGCAGTCACCATGACGATCCCACAACGTGCAGCTCCACTCGGCCCGTCTTAAGAGTGGAAGGTCAGGGGGGGGGGGGACAGCAGAAATGGTGTATGTCTCAGTATATGGAGCACAGTCCTGTCTCTTGTCAGAGGGAAGAACACAATCCAGATCAATACTGCCATTATCATCCTGGCCTTGACTTGAATTAGATGTCACAATGCCTCTGGGCCTAAAGATGGTGTGTCTCGGTGTGGCTGTTCTCCTGATATGTACAAGAGTGTGTGTGTGTGTGTGTGTCTGTGTAAATATGTGTGTGTTTAGAGGGGAGTGAACTGACACATGAGGATGAGGGGCGCATGATGGATGGATGGGGGGGGGGTCAACCTCTCACCCTAGCTAAAAGACTACGATAGCCCAAGAAGGGCTGGTATGGATTAGCAGTCACTGTCCTGGATTCTCACTGATGAGGACAGCAGAGAACTTGGAAATGGAATATAATACCACCACACAGAAGGTTTGCGACTGTGGCTATCTATGGGAACAAAAACTAGTGGAGTAGAGCAGAATAGTCTGGTCCAGCTGACTGCCTAGGTCTGGCAGAGAGACAGAGGCTGAGAGAGAGAAGGGGAGAGAGAGAAGGGGAGAGAGAGAGAGCGCGCACTCACGGAGACTGGAGGGTCATTTCAGCAATTGTGTACTTGTCAGGGGCAGCAACAGAGTGATCTTACGGATAAAACTGGTGGTTGAAATTTTTGGAACGCACACAGGCGCCCTTTTTTTTTTCTTCTCCAATTTGGTTGTTTCACCATTGATGGTGTCATCTCTGGGTAATTGAAGGAGCATTAAAAAGGAATTTTCAAGCCTGATTCCCAGGCACCACACGGCTTTCCATCAACATCCACGTCAACCGTAGCCACACCTTGGACTGGTGGGGAAGACAATACACACACAGGAGGCTAAACAATAACCCTCCCTCCCCCGACTCCGTGACCGGGTGATGGAGAGTGGATACAGACGTGTCCCGTGACGCATTGCCAGACGAGACCAAGTATTGATCCGGTCTGAGGCCCTTCGCCCTGATACATCATGTCATTTTTTTTTTTGCGGTTGTTGTTTCGAGGCGGATCACCCAACACAAGCGGTCCCATTTACACGGCAGCGAGCCGAAGCACTGTGCCGAGCCAATCAGACGGAGCCGGGCCTGGGATTGGTGCGTGGAGGTGATGGATCGCACGCCGCCCGGGTCCCTCTCTGGAGCCCGCTTAGAACATCGTCTTCATCAGACACACACAGACAGGGGCGTCCATCATCCCATAGCCATGCCGATGAACTCCAATACAAACACCCCTGGACGGGCTCCGGAATGTTCCAGAGAGGGGGAGGGGAGGACGTATCTAGCTGTGGGCTACATGTTGTAGAGCGGACCGCAAAGACGAGGCCCCTCAGCGCATCCGTCCATGATACTTACTCGCTCTGAAGAACTTGAATGGCGGTATGAAACTGCGCTTGGCTGCAGCGCAGTAGGATGGTTTGTTTGGCCTTTAGCGGGATACGAATCCTGTCAAGCTCTTACAGTTTGCACTTTTGTACGACTAGTACAAATAGTTCTGATAGTTCTCTGCCGGTACCTTTCCCGACTTGGGGCAGAGAGAGGGGGAGCCAAGAGGGGAGAGAGAGAAAAGAGAGACAGTCTGAGGAGAGAGAGGTGAAGGTAGAGCTACTGAAGCGTTTATTTAGCATGCTACAGATGTACACCAAGGTAAAGCAGAGTACACACAAGAAAAAAAAAGGAGAAAAGAAAAGCAGAAAAGGAGGAAAAAACTGTAGAAAAACCCAAAGTAAAATAACAGGTCAGATCTCCCCGAATTTTTTAGAAAATCATCCTTTAATTGTGCCGCTTCCAAAGTCTACTGAGTCGTACAATTCTCAAGATGTAAAAATTGCAACTAATATTGAAAATATACATTTCCTTTCATTTCCAAACAGACACAGAATCAAATGGTTTTCTATTGATTTGTTGTTTTTTTGCAGAGGTCTGAGTTTGTGGGTTCAGGGGAAAGGGATGTTCTTCATGAAACAGGAGGGAAGATCACGCTTCGCCTTAAAACAAACCCTGGAGTGCATCCTAATTGTCCAATCTCGTTGCGTTGGATACAACATTTTACAGTAATTTAGTCAACGTCTGAAGTTTAACATCCTTTTCGATTTCATTATGTAAAAGGAACACTAAAGGCACATAGACTTTGGTCCCACCAGGTAATCTTCAGGCCTTGGTCAAATACAATTTGCAAATACTATCAAAATACTTGGGTGCACTTGATTTAGCCTAGCCAGGCGTGTAACTGAAGGAACAGTTTCAAATCATGGGCGGCGCCCTTAGTAATCTCTAGTATTCGATGCGTCTGACCTAGGTATGGCAGTCCCTTATCACAGTCAGTAAATGGTCACGCGATGACATCGGGTCGACTCACTTCCTGTTCGCGTCGGAGAACGCATGCAATGCCGTTTTGATCTTCAAACCCCAAGAACTACACGTGCTTAGAAAAACCACTTCAACAATCACGGTTCACTGCGATAGAAAAGCGTGACGGGTAAAAAACACTGATAAATAATAATCAGACGCAAGCCACAGACTACCATTTCTGCTGAGGAGGAAGGGGAGGTGTGTGGGGGGGGACGTGGTACTAAAATAGGAGCAAATAGTCCAAATGAGGTTCAACGAATCCATTATCAATCTTCAAAGCACAACAACCAAAAGGAATTTAGCAACAACACAAAAAAAATAATAATGTTTCGCACATTCGGAGACAACCCACTAAAAGGTCTTCCTGGTAGGAACTTGACAAGCCAGCCATGCAAGGGAGGAGAGACTACATGCCTTTAATAAATCAGATCTCACCCGTCACAAATCAAACCTGTGTGCCTCGTACAGCAGAGTGTGGAAAATGAATGTCGCTAAATATTGGGATGTAAAAAAAGTGGTGATATATCAGGTAAGGCACGTGTCTTGTCAACTAATCAGAACGCTAAAAAGAGGCAGGCGTTGAGTCTGTTCACTCGTTCGCTGGAAACGTAGGGGGAGGAGCACAAGGGGGCGGGGCTATACCAGGGGGAGGGGGGGTTAGGGTGGGGGACTTACAGTATTACGGGGGGGGGAATACAACTACAGCTTTCAAATCACAACTCCGTTTTGAGTCGAGGTTTCTGGCTCTCTCGAGAAGGAATGACAGGTAAAACATACAAAACGCTAGCCGAAAATAAGAATATCAAAAAGGGGAGGGGGAGAAAGGTCCAATCCGTCTGTGGTCCCAAGTGTTCAGGCTCCAGAAACAGTCGACAGGTCTGGTTATCTTAGACGTGTGTGTTTATGTGTGTGCGTGCGTGCGTGTGTGTGTATGTGAGTGTGTGTGTGTGTGGACTCAGATGGTGGACTTGGAGAAGGAGACCCTCAGGTGCTGGTTGCCTCCCATGTTGTAGTTGTGTAGGTCGATCAGGGCCTGGATGGCCTCCTCCACAGCAGACATCTGCAGGAGAGCCATCTTGTGGTCCCTGGGGGGAGGGGGCAACAGCACGTTACGGGGAGCGCTTCTCTTCTAGCATGTTCTGAGCCACGATAGCCCCTAAGTACTCTTAACATCACTGGTGAGAGGCTTCGGGGTCAAAAAAAGGAGGCTCACGCGGGAGAACTTACTGGAAAAACTTGAAGGCTGTCACAGTGCCGCCGGCGTTGGAGAAGAGCAGCCGGAGGTCCTCTTCCGTCACGTCTTGACTGTGAGGGGGAGACGGCAGGGGAGACCGTGAGGAAGGGAGCACTAGCTTCACATTCTAAATCATAGTAGTAATAAGAATAATAAGAATACATTTTTGTATTATTTTGTCGGAAGCCACATCGAGTACAGGGGGAGGGGGATTTGAACCTGCGGCCTCTTGATCATGCGTCAAGTGCTCTAACCACAAAAAATACTGTAAAAGACATCCGAAATATCCACCAATTCCATCTTTCTGGTTGGACCTCCCACAGAACGGGCACAGAGTCCCCGTCCCCCATCCACAGATCCCACCCCAAGTGCACTCACGGGATGTTGGAGAGGTGGAGCGTGATGGAGGGGGGGAAGATGTTCTGGAAGTTCTTGGAGCCGGGCTTTTTGAAGCGGTGCAGGGGGGAGTTGGTGAAGTCCTTGGTGAGGCCCTGGTCGTCCAGGCCGTCGCGGGGCAGGGCCACTGTCTGGTGCTTGGACAGGGCCACCCGGATCACCTTACCGTACATCTTCTGACCGTTCAGGTGGCTCATGGCTGGGGGGGGGGGGGGGGGGGAGTCAGGGAATGGAGAGAAAAAAAAAGGAAGAGCAAAGGGAAGGAGTTTAGACCTCTACTAGACACTGCGAAGGGCGGGGCTAACCCTTTTCGAAAAATCGATCCGCAACGTCAGTATCTGGGACAACCGCAGTCACTTTGCACCCGCTGGTTCCCCCCCCCCGTCATCCGACCCAAGAACCTCGACCACGCGGCCCCCCCCGAGGCCAGACACGCCTGGGTGGAGCGGGGAGAGAGCAGAGGAGCCTGTAGATCAGGGACTCTGGGCTCACCTAGCTGGGCCTGGTTGGCGTCGGCCATCTGGATGAGCGCGCTGTCCTTCTTGTTGTACAGGATCTTGACCCGCTGGCAGTCCCCGTACACGCCTGCGACCCCCAGCCCGGCCAGGAGGGGAGGGCGGGAGAGAGAGGGAGCAGAGCAGATAGATAGGCGGTGAGGAGAGAAGAGTTAGCACTGGAGAGTAGGGTAGACTTCAAGGAAGAAAAAAAGACAGCTAGATAGGAGGAGTGAGAGAGTGAGAGAGAAAGAAAGAAGGGAAAAGAATACACACTGTGTAAAAGGATAGAGGTATTTAATCATTAAAAAAAAATATGTTGCCGCGTGGGCTGGGTGATGCTTTAAGGTTGAGAACATGCACAAACTTAATTCACCATGCATTAGCATCAAGACTGTGGATCGGCTGGCTGAGGCAGTGTAGAGAATACTATTTACACATTTATATACCGACACATCCACTGCTGCTTACTAAATCCTAAAACTTTCGGAACTTTACAATCCTAAAAACTGATCTCTAAAAAGAGAGAGAGAGAGAGAACAACCAGAGAAGAGTAGAGAGAGGGTGTAGAGATGTTGAGGATAACATACCGAAGAGAGTAAAGAGACTTTGGGGCGTGATCATCTTTAGAGGGAGAGAAGAGGCAAGCAGCGGAGGACAGGAGGAGGAGGAGAGGTAGGAGAGCCGGAGGTAGAGAGGGGAGATGGACAGATCATCCAGAGCGGAGGAGGAGGAGGAGGGTGGTGGTGGTGGTCAGATGGTTTCCCCGTAGAGTGATGGAGGTGGTCATGGTGGTTAATGTTGGGGAGAGGAGGGGGGGGGGGTCCAGGCCAGATGGTGGGGTGGGGGTGAGGGCGAGGTGGCATGATGGTTCAGGAGCATAGCATGAGATGGGGGGGGGGGGGGGAGAGGGGGAGGAAGAGGGACAAAAATAAAAAGACAGGTCAGTACACTGGAGATATGCAGGCGCTTGAGTCAGAAAAATGGCTAGCCCCTCCCCCCCACCCCCGCCCCACATTCTTAGTCACAACCGTACAAGCAAAACAAATCAACCCAAAAAAAAAAAAGGAGGGTGCCAACCATCAATCGCCCCGGACAAGCACGGGGGGTCAGCAGACCTCGGCTCGGCCGCTAACAACCACTCAGAAATCATAACCACGGATTTTTTGGGAACAGGAGTCGCATGGGGGCGAAAACATGCGGTAACGTAGTCGAGGTATAGAATGGTTACTGGGGGGGGGGGGGGTCTGCTAAGGGGGAGGGGGGGGGGGGGATGTGAGACGGGAAGAGAAGCGGAGGCCTGTTACAGTAGCTGAGGCTGAGGCATGCTGGAGAGCGGGATGATGTTCGACCCCCATCCCCCGCCTCGGAATAAGAGGCTGCCACGTTGCGCACGTGGTGTTCATAGAGAGAGAGACAGTGATTAGAAAACAAGAGTACATAGTTTAGTCCCCATTCGAGAGACAGAGAGAGAGAGACAGACAGACAGACAGAGAGAGAAAACAAGCAGTAAGTGTGTTTCAGAGAGGCGATGGGAAGATTTGGGAAATCAGACGCGGGTCAGGGAGATCAGGCAGCCGGTCTCATATGAGCTTTCCTGTGAGACCGGATAAGAGAGCAGAGCTCAGAACACCAGTGTGTGTTAACAGCCTGGGCTCCGTATGACAGAGAGCACAGTGGAGAGTTAAGAGAGGGAAGAGGAGAGGGGGGGAGAGAGCAGGGAGAGGGGGGAGAGAGAGAGAGAGAGGGGTGCAGATTAGCTGGCACACGGCAGGCAGGAGCTGGCGAGGTGAGAGTTAACAGATCGAGACGGGGGGGAGAGAGAGAGAGACAGACAAAGACCCCCCTTTCTGGCTTCAGGAAGAGTCGGGACAGAGCACCGTCTTTCGACGCCAACGACACGTGTGTGTGTGAGCGATACGCAGGGTTTTTGTGCGAGAGGCTTCTCTCCTTTTGAGGTCAAGAGGTCACGTTGTGGAGCTCCTTCCAGTCCACATATAGATAAGGGCCTCACTTGTTCAGACTGGCAGGAGTCCGTGAGGAGAAACGATGCAGGAAAAGGCTTCATGGAGTCACGATATTGTCAGGCATAATCTTTCAAGGATACAAACTTGCTGATCGCATGCTGTGGCCTTGTAAGGAAACATTCCACGGAAACTATATGTACTCGTCTTCAGTGTATACAAGGCCGCTCGTGATCCGCGTGCTGCCTTCGTCTGACCGCTCGGTCTTGAAATGGTTACAACCCCTTTTTAATTGCCGTGCATCTTTCCGGCCACCGACATCATCCCATCAGTGAGTGTGCGCACAGCTGAAGTTCAGCCTGTGTGTGTGCGTGTGTGTGACTGACCTCCTCGTTCAGGTTGCTGGCCAACAAGACTCCGCTGGAGCCGGAGTGTCCAGACAGGGCCACTCGGCCGGCGGCCGCGGCTGCGGCGGCGGCAGCGTTCAGGGGGCTGAGGGCACCTAAGAACACGACACAGGTGGTCTGCCAACGCACGCACGCGCATAGATCGACAAGCTTTTCGCGCAAGTCTTCCACACACTAGACTTTTGGGGGTGGGGGTTGGGGAAGGAGGAAGGATGGGAGGGCGTGGGGTAGGGGAGAAGGAAGTAGGGGAGGGTGTGTGGGAGGGGGTAGGAGGGGAGGGGATACGAGGGGAGGGGGTAGGAGGGGAGGGGGTAGGAGGGGAGGGGGTAGGAGGGGAGGGGGTAGGGTGTGTGTGTGGGAAGGGAAGGGGAGGAAAAAAAAGGAGTGCTGGTTTCTACCTGGGATCTTACCGAGCAGGGAGTTGGAGTCCTTGGTGAAGGCTGAGGGGTCCATGGCGGGCTGGCCGTCCCCGGCAGGCAGGTCTGGTCTTGTGTAGTCCCGGGACTTGTCGTTGTTGTACTTGACGTTCAGGTTGACCAGCTTGGAGAAGTCGATGCGCAGGGTGCAGCATGAGTTGTAGATGTTCTGGCCGTCCAGAGCCTGGGGGGGGGGGAGAGAAAGGAGGGGGGAGGCGAATGGAGATGGGGGGGTGGTTCAATCCCCGTTTGTTTCGTTTAGTTTGTTGTTAAGACCTCAAAAAGGGTGCAGACTTATAGAGGTGGGAGTCCAACATGACCTTGTCTTCTGGAGAGAGAGGGGGGGGGGGGGGGGAGAGAAAAAGAAAGCTTGTACTGACCAGCTTTGCCTGCTGTGCGTTAACAGGCTCGCTGAACTGCAGCAGGGCCTGGAACTGGTTGTTCTTGGTGAACGTGATGATCTTCATCACCGTGCCAAACTTGGAGAAGATCTGAGCGAGAGAGAGACGTTGTTCAAAAACGACTGCGGAGCCAAACCCCTCGCTTGGATCTGTGGAGGTAGTTCTAACAGCAGGAACTAGCACAGGTGGTCAGGGAGGGTGGTGTTGGGGTGGTCAGTATGGTGAGGTTGTGGCAAGGGTGGTGGTGCTGGGTCAGGGAGGGTGGTGGTGGGGTGGTCAGTATGGTGAGGTTGTGGCAAGGGTGGTGGTGCTGGGTCAGGGAGGGTGGTGGTGGGGTGGTCAGGGTGGTGGTACTGGGTCAGGGAGGGTGGGGTGGTCAGGGTGGTGGTGCTGGGTCAGGGAGGGTGGTGGTGGGGTGGTCAGGGTGGTGGTACTGGGTCAGGGAGGGTGGGGTGGTCAGGGGGGTGGTACTGGGTCAGGGAGGGTGGGGTGGTCAGGGTGGTGGTGGGGTGGTCAGGGTGGTGGTGGGGTGGTCAGGGTGGTGGTGGGGTGGTCAGGGTGGTGGTGGGGTGGTCAGGGTGGTGGTGGGGTGGTCAGGGTGGTGGTACTGGGTCAGGGAGGGTGGGGTGGTCAGGGTGGTGTACCTGCTGCAGCACGTCCAGGGTGACGGGGTAGAACATGTTGTCGATGATGATCCTGAGGACGGGGCTGGAGGCTGCCGTCAGGGCACTCTCGCTCAGGGCGGAGCCTGAGGTGGGTGTGCCGCCTGATTGGACGGCCGACACCGCCTGCAGCACTGCCTGGGTCCTCTGGAGAGCGGGGGGGGCACAGGCCGGGAAGGATCGGAAGAAAAACGGAAAGAAGGGATGGAGGGAGAGGGGAAGAGAGGCTGTGAGGAGAGGGGGACCACTGGATCCGTCATCTTAGCAGACGCCAAACGGAAATCGCGCACATGGCGCTGTGTGAGAGGCGGCCTGAGGGCGTACCTGGTTCCCCGCGTCCGTCTTCAGCTCTGTGTGTTTGGAGTACTGGATGAACACGGGCACGTTGCGCACGTTGGGGGTCACGGTCAGGTAGTAGTTGACCATGGTCATGGCCGCCTCCTCCGTCTCCATCTCCAGGAAGGCCTGGACGCAGGTGGAGCGAGGGGGGGGGATGTTAGCTAGGTTAGCAGCTGGTGGTGCCATCAGGTAGGACACGCACTGTTGAGACTGTCTGTCTACCCTCCCCCCCCCCCCGGCGTGAATGAGGCCACATGGGACGAACGAATGGCAGCCCAAGACTTAAGAGCCCCCTACCCTCCACCATCCATTAGTCACCCCCCCCTCCCCCAGCCCCTACTCCTCCTCCCCTAGCCCACCCCCCCTCCCCACCCCTCCCACTTGCCTGGTTCTTGCCCTTCAGCGTGAGGATGTTGGTGACCTTCCCGAAGGGCAGCCCCAGGGCGATGACCTCCGTCTCGGACGCCTCGTTGGGCAGCTTGCGGATGTGGAGGACGCGCGAGGGCGGGGCCTCCTCCACTCGCGGCTTCTTGCTGTCGCTGCCGTTGGACGTCCCGTCTGGGGAACGGAGAGGGGGGGGGTCGCGACCGATCAGAGAGCGTTCCCCCGTCCACGCACAACGGCGGGAGAGGGCGAGCCACGTGCATGAATGTATGACGTCCTGAAGCTAAGGAGACACGACCACTGCAATACGACGGCTCTCGCGGCCTCATGCGCTCTCTCTCTCTCTCTCTCTGAGATGTTAGCGTGGCGCGGCTCTAAAGGGGAGATATTAACATTCAAGGCACACGGCAGTGCTATTCCACTCACATGCTCGACCGTGTGTGTGTGTGTCCACCTACAGAGGAGCAGGAGGTTATTGTGTAACTAAATACCTCCTACGAAGCCTGGATCCACTCCTTCGACAAAGAGCTTTTGCTTTCAAACGTTGCGTCGGGTCTTTGATTTCTCTTTAATGCAGTCGGATGCTGATCACATAAATGGCTTAATGCTAATTCCTCATTCGGAGGTCTGGAGAAGGGTGGACGGGGGGGTGAGAGAGAGACAGACAGACAGACAGAGAAAGAGAGACGGAGAAACAGAGGGACCGAAATATAGCGAGATGGAGAGAGAGGGGGAAGGAGAGAGACAGAGAGGAATGGGAGAGTTGAGAGGGAAGGGGGACAAGGGTAGTCCAAAACTCACCACTGATACTGCTCATGCCAGAGTTGGGACTGTTGTAGAGGCTGCTTGACAACAGCTCATCCGAGCCCCTCTAGAGAAAGGGGGAGAGAGGAAACCGGAGTGAGATAAAAGCAGGCATGCTGTCCAATAAAGACACCTTCCATTAACCGTCAGCGCCCTCAAAGAAAACAATGAAATACAGCTCTCTCAGGACGGTTAGGAGGAAACAGGGAGATGGGGGGGGGGGGGGAGACATAAAACACAGACTGAGACCAGAGTCACCGCCTCGCCTCTCTGCCTTCTTCTCGTGTGGGTTTAATCTGGCGGAGCCTAAGATGTCAGGACAAGTCATTTCATCTGGAGCTCCCAGGGTTCCCTGAGGGCCAGTGTCTGGGGTGTGTGTGTGTGTGACGTGCTCCCGGCCCTGCTAAAACTGACTGATGGCGGTGCGAGGGGCAGACTGGGACCCATTACAGGCACAGCTATCTAATAGGCCTTCCTCTGTTCTCTGTGTCTGTGAGTGAATTTGAACGAATTGTTCTTTATCGCTAACATTCTTTATGGTTACGATAAATTAGATGCCAGGGACCCCGGTAGGGTGAGAGACCACAAATAAATTGTTGGTAATAAAGTTGTCTTTGACTTAAATGTGACAAAGCCACACCACATCTGAGTGTGTGAGAGAAATGTTTTTCCCAAAGCATACTTTTTTTTTGTGTAATATATAGGCTAGTGTTTATTTCATCAATATTTCATGTAAACACAGTTGCCAAAAGACCAATCTTATCAGAGAAATCTGTTTGTATGACCACTTCCCTGGGAGGAGGCCTTAACTTGGTTCAGGGAAGACGGAAATGCTGTTGTTACTTACAAATTAGGTTAGGAGACTGAGGCAAAAATGCATTTCTACCCGAACAACATTTTCCTCTTAACCAGCCTGGACACGGACTGTTACCATTCAATTACAGGCATTCTAATGTCATGAAAAGCTGGGAATACAGTGAACTTGACTCCACGGTGCAATCTGATTGTTTGGGGTATGATTCTAGCATAGCCTCCTGCAAACTAAATAAAGTCAAGATGAGGGATGGGCCTGGGCAATATCCGGCTCAACTGAATGCAAGTCACTGACCAAGTACGAAATAGGAAGGTAACACTGTATGAGCTACACATACCAAGATTTTTTCCAAGACAGTTGTGGGGGTACATTGAAGCCCTTATGTATGAAGTGATGCTCGTCAGTGTGCAGGGAACTGACTTGAACTTTCCAAGCCTTTTCCCAATTTCCCAATCCCCTTCCCTACAAAAGGCCTTTTGTTCCTTGCCAGGTCATTATTGTGTACAAGAATATTAACTTAATATGTCTGATAAAATGAATAAAATAAACAAAACTGTGAAATTAGACGGAGTGTACAAGGTTGAAAGAAAGGTTGGATGAGAACTGACTATGTCCAGATAATGTAAAGGGACTGTGTGCACAAGAGGGTTAATAATCCATTTTGAAAAGTAAGAATACAAGGGCAGTCTTGTTTATAAGTTGATTTGGACTTACCTTCACACCAACTGCAACATCACTGATGGCAGGAAAGGAGGAGAGATAAAAATTTAAATTACTATACTGTTTATGTAATACAATAGCAGAATGCAATCAATACTGTGATATGTACTATAGCTGGCTGATCATTTTTTATGTGGGGGACGGACATGCTAGACGGAATATAGTTCGTAGTCACGTGTTCGGTGGCAAACCGAACAATGCTTGATCTTGAAATACCAATGTTGTTTTGATCTTGTGTAACCAATTTAGAAAACTTGGATCTCCAAAATCAATAACTGAGTACGCATAATATGGTCACCAGGACACACCCTCCCGGCGTGGACAGATAATACATTTGATGGAGTGGCAACGTTTTCATCTTCTCACATAATCACGTACCAGCTCTTCAAGCTTTAACACTAGGCCAAGTCTTTACTGCGCAACAAAATACGATGTCCATCATATTGATAAGGAGACATTCTGTATGAAACTTGAGTCTATTCTTACTTGTCTAACTTAATTGATAAATTCGTAGGTGGTGTACATAAAGCTAGCACGCTAGATGTTTTCGTTGTGTGGTTCGCTAACTAGCTAGCAGAATAGCTATAGAGCTAGCTAGCGGTGGCTAGGTTTAGCGCGCTCACGGGATTTGTGCACGTCCATTTGCTGACCAACTTGCTGGTAGCACTAGCCCAGATAAAACAAACAATATCAAGTAGTATCATATATAAAGTTATAATTGGTTATAAAACGTGTTTGATTGTCTTTAATTGCAACAACTACACAGAGACGAAGCACGGTTCAACTTGATAACGTTAGATACCCAAGCAAGATTCTACTAGCTACCGTTCCGTAATGCTAGGCTAAGAGTGCTGTATTCGCCATTACACGTCTTAAAACTAAGCTAGCTAGCTATCGAGGCTAGCTCTAGCCAATTCCATTGTTAATTTAGGCACGTTTTAATGTGTTATAACCGCCACTAGTCAACTAGATAACCAACCCACACAACTCGGTATGGGTAGTTAGACAATATGCACGCTAGCTAAAAAATTCAACTAACAAGATAGCTAATGAAAGATGAATATTTCTGTAAGGAGATGGGAATGTTAGTGAGATGGTTGCTAGGGACGCGTGGCTGCGTCGTTTCTTTGAACGGACTCCCAGCAAATAGACGGGCCCGGGAAATGCTAGCACTAGCTTTCGAATATGCTAGCAAGCGTAACGTTGAGATTTTAGTTCCGCGCTTCAATCAACATACGCGATTATATAAACAATAAATAGGTGTCATGGAATCTAAAGGATATTGTGTGTCATACGTACCCGTCCATTTCAGTTTCGTCTCAGTCTTCGGCGCGCTTGTTTTACAAACAATAGCACTCACAAGGCAGGGATAGAAGATGGAGGTGGTTCAACAGTGCGTTGTCGGAAATACGCGGAAATTGTCGGAGCGCTTGAAGTAAGGATGCCCGTTGGTGTGAATAAGAGATGAAGAGGTAAACGGAGAAGGCTCTAGCTTCCCGTGTTTAGCCTAACGTGTTCTACCGGTTGACTTTGCATGTACATTGTGTTATATTGCATATAACACTATATATATATATACAACATATATTTTCAGATAATCGATTGAATCCTATTTAGTTTTTTGAGATTGTGGAGTTTTGGTCTCGCATGCCAGAGTCCAGAAGCTAATACGGTTGGAAATGTTATAAAAGACATGGTCTGCCTAAAATAATCCAAGATGAGTAGCCTAAACTCTCCCAAATCTGTGGACTTCTGTTGATTCAATGTATACAATGGGTATCAACATTTTTAACGTAGGCTATAAGATAGCAGAATGAGGGAGAGTTTATGGTGACATGACAAGCATGATTAGGGGCTGTTTTGCCATACCTTGGGACAGAAAAAAAGACTGCATATCATTAGTCTTGACAGACGTATGTATTGCTCTCTGGCTCAGTACAACTTTGCGCCCTGGGTGAAATTAATGCCTAACTGCTTATCTTAAAGGACATGGGATTTAATTAAAAATGACATTTCCCCAAACACTTAGTTGTCCTTCCGAGGGCTGCCATGTTGAAATTAGCTGATGAGAGCCCTCTGAGCAAAAGGGAAATAAGCAAACTGTCAACAGCTCAACAAATCACCAGCCTTTATCAGACAGCGCTCAGGAAACAGCGTCGGGAGTGACAACCTGCAGACTGCACAGGGAGAAATCATACTCTTATTAGCAAGGGAGGAGGAAGGGGGGGAAAGCAAGCCTGTCATATGTGATATAAACGGAACATGGTGTTTGAGGACTGGAGATACAGCCTTGTTCCACGAGGACCACGTGGTTGGTTTAGGCATGTCTTTGGGAGAAGCAGGGTGACAGGCATGCATGCAGCATGTCAGTCAATGACTGGTGATTGACACTCAACCCTTATCAGCATAGCATTAGCTGTCAATGCCCTCACCATACGCATACTATTGAACAACCAACTTGTCCTATGTAGGCCTATCCCCAGAACACAACTGGACACAGCACAGAGCCTTCTTTCAAATAGCGTGTCAAATCATGTAACTCAAAGGCATCCCTTGTGCATAAACAGGATTTGATCCATTGCCTTAGGCTGCACAGTGAGACTAGGCCGCACACATTCAGACATACCCCATCTTCATAACATGGCTTGTCAGCAGTGAAGTCACGCAGTAAGAGATTTTGACAGGCATAGTCCAGAGTGATGTCATAGCAATGTGACTTCCTGGGAAGAGGGCATTCCGATTGGTGGACGCCTCCGGACTGTGTGTGTTACCGGAGGTGTGGGGTGTGTGTCAGATGTCCATCTGTGTCTCCTTGCATTTCTACTTGCCCCGAAATAAACCACTTGGATTT
This sequence comes from Osmerus eperlanus, assembly GCF_963692335.1. Classification (NCBI taxonomy): domain Eukaryota; kingdom Metazoa; phylum Chordata; class Actinopteri; order Osmeriformes; family Osmeridae; genus Osmerus; species Osmerus eperlanus. The sequence continues at coordinate 5,201,576 of NC_085032.1, read as the reverse complement.
GAGTGTATGCCGCTAAACAGTCTTTCTAGGACTCTGCTACACATGCAGTACAGTTTGAGGTGTGTTAAGACGACCTCCTAGTCTTTCCACCTCTATTCCAATTTAGGGAAACAAAACTATTACTACTAGTGCAGCCTAAGGCCCATTGGAAATGTTTATTTTATTTGAGTGCTTGCAGTCTCATTTATTACGCTCAACTGAGCAACTGTATCAAATTTAGTCTGATTCTACTTTTACAGTGAGTTATTGCTGATGTGCAAAGAATAGTCAGGTAGACTAATGCAGAAAAGACACATTTAAACTGGAGACATTTAACCAGGAGGGTAATGTCATCTAATGTCGCTTGTGTCACGGTAACCGTCAGGAAGATGAAATGCCACCGTGTCTGAATATGCTAACGTTTATGCAAGGTCCAATAACCCATTTATTAAAAATCATCACATGAGGCCTCGGTGCTAAAGAGACCATATTCACTGTCATGTTTGCTGTGACCCTGTGCTTTGACATTTTTATTTCTCCCTTTGTCCTTTTAGAGTTTTCACTCCAAATGACACGTTGCGTGTTTCGGGGGATGCTGTGGACGCTCTCCCCGTGACGGCACCTCAAACTAAAAGCATCTAGGCCAAAGGAGGAACACAGAGTCCTGCCTCAGGAAATGGTATGGTGTCTTCTGAAAGGGAGTGACACTGGGGGTTGGTGCACATGCCACTCTCCCTGCGAGCATGTCACTGTCCTTAGAGAGAAAGTCCTATTAACAGTATGTGCCTGTCAGGTGGTGCTAAGGCACCATGAGGAGCTTGTTCCAGTCTCTTTCTTCACCCCCATGTGGCCTGTATTTTTGCTCTAAATGTATAATCTTTGTATTTGGCTCCTTTAGTGCAAATAAATGCTACATGAAACCTGGAAACCCCATGTATTGGCTCCCTCCTTTCATTTTTGATGGTTAGTATTAGGGGCAACATTTTGAAAGAGGATAGAAACTGCGAAATTGTCAGTTTTTCTCACTACGGTATGACTGTTGCTCGATAATGATCGAATCAATTTAATTCAACTGCCAATTCAAAGACATTCGTCCTTTTACTTGAACAGCTGGAAGTAGGTTTGTCAAAGCGATGTTATCCAACTTATGCAAATGTATTCAGTGAAGTATCACCAACATTCATGGATCAGGGTTCACAAAATGTGGATTCTGTCTGCACTGGTGACTGTGCCGCCTGACAAAGAGAGATGGCTCTGTCCTAGCTGTTGATTGAAACCCAACTGAAACTGGGGACTGTAATTACATGTAAGCTGTTCATATTTTGTATCCCATTTGGACCACACTGGACAAGCTGCACATGATGGACAGTGTGATGTATTTAGCTGTAGACTTAGGTCAAGACATTTTTTGAAAGATAAACTATTCTCGTAAATCAAGTTCAAGTCTTTTATTGTCAGATGCACAGAACAACACAGGGTCAGACTGGGCACTGAAATTCTTAGACAATGCAAAGCAACCTGGCATAACATAACATATAAGTACAAAGAACATAAATTACATCTATGATAAGATATTGTCACATTGTAAAAAGAACGACAGCCACAGACAATAATCCGATCTTCCCCCATCACTGGTCATGGAGAAGAGTTGGCCTAGTCAGTCCCGAACTCCACACATAATGATAAAAGAATGCCTCCCGTCTTTCCATGTTGCTAAAATAGCAGTGCTTTCACTTGTGATTATAAACGTGTATAGATTTTCAATTTTCGACATACATTCCCCTACCCCCTCTGTTCTTCTCTGAGACTCTGATGTTCCACTGTAGCCTGGCGGCTCAAAATCAATGTGTTGATAGCCAAGAAGCAACTTCAATATTCTCCCCCACTCTAGGGGGTCCCTCGATCAGTGAAAAGGTAAGCTAGGCCTATTCGCTGGTGAGCGAGAGATATTGGTGCCCACCTCTGTGGGCCCCACGTCCGTTTTTCTCTTTGGTTGTGCGTGTCAGGTACATATGTAAACTGTATTATTGATGTGCCTACCTTTTTCATGCAATATACTATCATGCAACATGTCGTTTTCTCCTCCATTAGTTAGATGTGTGTTAATGTTCGTCCTTGTTGGGTTTCTCTGTGGTGGATCTGCCCCCAGCTGCACCAACCCTTCACCTTAATAATCTTTTATAGCTCTTACACAGATACGTGATAACAATCCCAGGCCCTATGCATGTCTTCTATCTGTCTTTACATATATCCAATACCTGTGTGCCTCAAGGCTAGCAGGGTTGTTTCCTAACAGGCTTGGGGAGGTTGTTAGGCGGAAACTTGCGATGTAATGAATAGCACCACTATGGGCCGCACAGCAAGGTCATGCAGATCAAATATTCATGCCCCGATGTCACACCAGAGACTGTTAGCTAGGGTTGAAGGACAATCTCATACACACACTCCTCCCTCCACTCATTAGCCATGCAGTCGTCTGAATGGATGAACAGCTGTCCATGAAATTGCCTTGTGTGGGAGGGAAGGACAGCCAAACGAATACAACGCCCTCTATCAGGTCATCTGGGGACTGGGCCTGCAATCCACTGCAAAACATTCTTCCCCTCCGCTCTTCATGTCCTCCCGCAATGCATATTTATTTGTGGGAGTGCACTTGTTTGTAGGCGTGAGTGTGTGTGTGTGTGTGTGTGTGAGAGAGACAGAGAGAGAAGGGTTTCCACACGATTTTTTCGTTCTCTTTTTTATTACGCTGTCTGTTATCTCTGGTACTGGATGCACGCTGCACAGCATAGTAAAGGGAAAGAAGGGATATGGAATTGGGTCCATTTTTCTAAATTTGATCCAATTTCTGTAATTCTCAAGCCTGCCTTTTAGCGGCCCTCCCCACCCTGGGCCCGTTGAAGGCAGCCCATGCCTGGACACTTACCCAGTAATATAATCATGTTTCCTACCCCCAGTGTGGCCCACACAATATTGGCACAGCTGCAGCATCCAGGATGCCTTATGATTATGAAAATGAGGTGAAACAGAGAGCGGCAAGCTGTCTCTCGCCTCCCGTGGCCAATCACCTCGCTCCACATACACACACACACACCTAAACACACACAGTAGCACACCCCAAACTGCTAAGCGAAACCCCTATCACTGATGAGATTGTCTGTGGTTCAGTATACGAAACAAAAACCTTTCTCCTTCCTGTTGTCTTTTTATTGCCTTTATAACTCATTAAAAAAAGTGTGCGTTCTAAACCTCTCTCCCAGCACAGACACACAAGTGGTAATGTCCTATTAAGAGACACAAGCCCCAATGAGGAGTTGACATGATCTGGAGGGCTGGCTGTGGAGCCAGCAGACCCCGCACACAGGTGTGGCCCCCCCCCTCACCCCCAGGGGCCCCCCGGCTGTGGAGCCCCAGCACTGTCAGCCAGGGTGAAAGCTGTGACAGTGACTCCACCATGAGTCTCTGACCGAGATGGCATCTGGAGTTCCAGAAGGCCTCTGTGATCTATGTAGGTAATGTAATGTAACCCACAGACAGTTTGCAGATGGGATGTTGTTGTATCTCTATGGTAGCTCAGAGACAGCAGGGTCACAGCCAGGGAAATTAGACCCTACAGGCACACAGCTAGTATGCATATGTATGTTGATGGTTGGCTAAAGTCGGTGTGTGTGTTTGTGTGTGTGTGCGTGTGTGCGCGCAATACATGATTATAGCTATACATACTGTACATGTGTACATCTGTCTGTGTGTGCGTGTGTGTGCGTATGTGGGTGTGTCATGGTTATAGAAGTAGAACAGACAGACAGACAGACAGAGAGAGAGAGAGAGAGAGAGAGAGAGAGAGAGAGAGAGAGAGAGAGAGACCAGGAGAGGACCTATTAGGTATCCAGGAAGGGGAGATAGGGCCAGTGACCTCTCTAAGCCATACTAAACACAGCAATCAGAGCAGATCCAGGGCTAAGATAACTCCTGTGCTGGAGGAGGCAGACAGTTCAGCAGCCTTCTCCCTGCTCAGACTGGGAATCACAGTTTGTAATGGGTATGTATCAACGTCACTTATTTACATATTTAAAAAAAAACGATGAATGGAGAAGACAAATGCGTGTGAAAACGAAATATATAGAAAGTAGGCTTTCAGATCACTGCAATTTTAGACCCTTATCTTGCGCTGTATTTACACTTGATATTTCTCATGTGTTTTTTTATATATATATTGTTTTGGAAAATATGTTTTTGAGGATGGTTAAGGGAGGCTTTACTTCTTAAGGTGTGAATATGTCAGAGAGCACCACTCCAAGATTAGGTTAATAAACTTCTGCACTGAAGAGTGAGATGGGGCGCACAAACACAATACGCATAATCTGATTTAATCATTAGATCTGCTCAGCTCCACTGAGATGGGGACAGACTCTGGGAGAGACTGGGCCCCTGGTTGTTAATCTGATCTGCTGAATCCTTAACTGCATCAGGGGTGCATGGTCTGGGCCTGTGCAACCACCTGCAAGCCTCCCCCCGCCTTTCCCTTCTCTCTCTCTCTCTCTCTCTCTCTCTCTCTCTCTCTCTCTCTCTCTCTCTCTCTCTCTCTCTCTCTCTCTCTCTCTCTCTCTCTCTCTCTCTCTCTCTCTTCTCTCTCTCTCTCTCTCTCTCGTCTTTTCTTTCTCCCCCCCTTTCTCCCTCTCCACCACATCCCATTAATAACCATCAGAGCCATTTCCATGTCTTAAATATGCAGGTGCACCAGGACGCCAATTGAGAAATCATCAATGCACCTGCTAATTGCACTAACTGCAAGGTTTAATTCCTTAATGTACACCTTGTAACCGAGACAACCGAATAGGAGGTGATTTGGATCATTGAGAATGGCAGAAAAGTCTGGGAGAGAGAGAGAAAGAGAGAGAGTGAGAGAGAGAGAGCAAGAGAGAGAGAGAGAGAGAGAGAGAGAGAGAGAGAGAGAGAGAGAGAGAGAGAGAGAGAGAGAGAGAGAGAGAGAGAGAGAGAGAGAGAGAGAGAGAGAGAGAATGCAACGAAAGACAGGAACTGGGTGGGAGCAAAAGAGGAAAAGTTTCATGCATAAACATTGCGGAAATGTGTTTGGGCTGGAAAACATTGGAGCCCTCTCTATACAATGGAGCCACTTAACTATAATATATTAACACAGAGGGCCCATTGTCGGGGGAGAGCATACTTTCATACATAATCATTTGCGTCAAGTGCTTCCTTAGTATGGGCTCCAAGTTGCCATTGTTCCGAATGTGTAAAATGTAAAAAAGTATAAGTGAGTGGAAGCATTTCTAAAGTGTGATTTGGTGATTGTTAGATGATTGTTGTTGATGTAGCAGCTTTCTGCTCAGACCAGTTTATAGTCAGTTTATTCGAGTTTGAAGCCTGTGTCAACATCCAAATATGGCCTGAAGGGAAGCATCCTTGAGAGCAAACGGCTATTAACACTGTGTTTTTATTTTCTCTTCTCCTGTCTCGTTTACCTCCACTCGCATTAGCTGAGAACTTGTTCTACCAACAGCTCCTCGACCCCCCACCCTCCACAAGCCACTGTGGTAGATTTGGCAACAAAGACAATTGGATTTTCTTCTGCCTGTTGCAGCTATCTGTATTTTCATAAATCACTGCTTGGTGAGTGGGTAGCTGCATAGATTACTTACCGCTTGGTAAACATTTATCCGATAGGCCACCCACAGATGTGGGAGGAGGCCATCTCTTTCATTCTGCTTGTGACATTTTACTTATTGACCATATAAAGAACGCACCATTACCTTATGGTCATCAGTGCATAAAATAATTTCAATTTATTGTCCTAAAGGCCATTCCGGTTGGGTGGACTTTTTGTTTGAAGTGGTAGATGAGGAGGACGGCCTCTTGTTCTCAAACGCCGTCATTTTCAAAATCAAATCGATTGCTTGTCATCTATTGACACTGGAAACACCGGATTCTTTAGAATGTGTTGTTTACTGGACACCACGTCAATAAACGAATGGGAGAGAGTAGAAAAACATCAGGGGCAGAATCAAGATGAAATGTACAGAAAGACACATTACGTCTACGAAAGGTTTGCTTTGTCAGGCTGAGCAGAACAGTTGATGTTGCACTGTCCTGTCATAAAGATGTGTCGTCATGAAAACTCATACTGACTGGGCAGGAGCACCCGGGTAAGGAGACCAATAATACGGCAGAGAAATGTCAGATTTGCATATCTCAAAATTACATCACCTGACGAGGCATGAGAAAGCCTGTCGACACGCTCGCATATTGGGGGAGGAATTTCCTCAGCTTTTTTAAGAGTGCTTTTTATGCAATTTTAAGAGGTGGATAAAGGTCACACTCTTAGTGGGGGAAAAAATAAATTATAGACCCAATGAGTGAGCCTGGGATGGGATTTTCCCAATCACAAACAACACACAACTCACAGTTTACGCGCACTAGGGATTCTGTTCAAATGTGATTTCTTGAGTGTACATGCGTTCTCTTTTTGTTAGGGATTTGTAAAAGCATGGCTTTGTTTGGTTTAGTCTATCCTCTTACACCAGTCCATTTATTTTTCAGAAATAATGTTCTAGAATTAGACTTTGACATTTTCTGCCGGCCCTACCACTTAGAGTTCTCATAGAGATCATTATAACTGGAGATCATTGTCTCTCTTTGCTGTCTTTCTTAGGCCTACTCTTATTATGAAGAGGCGTTGCAGGTGCCGCAAAGTCTCAATTAGGACGTTTTTAACCGAGGGGCTATACACAGCCTCTAACTCCCTACCACGACCAGACACCACGGCCCGCCGAATAATGGGTTTATCTTGTTTCAATCTGATTAAAATAGATTAATTAATTACTGTGCTCAGATGCTGTTGTTGGTGATTAATGAAGCTTAAAGCCCAGTTGGCTTGTGAACCATGAAGCGCTGTTATCTGGTCTTATCCTACCTGAATGTAGAACGAGCACTTGACAGGCAGAAGGCAGAATCAGATGGCACTTCCTCTTTTGTCAACACAACACAACGGTTACGCTCGGGAAGTGTTTTTAGCCATTTCTCTTGGTGGGCCATCCCAATTCTCAATAACTGGAAATGCAATTGCTCACGGCACGTCTAACACAAAAACAGAAGTAGGGCCTACGAAAGAACAACTGTTAGTGCATGATGCCGCTGCTTTAGGCATTAAGATGATCTGTACATCAGAGGGGCTTCAGTGCAAGGCTCTGCTCCATCAGAGTTTAAAGGTTGACGTGGAGACTCCTCCATGGGTCCCTTGAAGAGCTCCCGGCAAGAATACAAATGGTATTCATTTAGTATTTCATGCCGACAGGCGAATGAATGTTAAGTTTATACTGAGTGGCCTTTTATGGCTTCGCCTCTCAGTTTTACAATTTTCTCTTTTTCGCTAAATGTCAGGGTGAGGCGGAGCGGCGGGCTCAGTTACCCGTTTATCTAGCGATCGCCGTCCTGTCAGAGGGGATGGAGGGAGGGAGAGGAGGAGAGAGAGAGAGAATGGAGGAGAGGAATACAGGTTACAAACCCCAACGCTTCACCGACCAGTTAGGAGGGCCCGGCCTTTTGTGGTTTGAGCAATGTTCCAGAACCGCTTTGTCATCTCTCACGCTCACTGTGTGACTTTTAAACGCGCATGACGGATGGCCCAACGTCCTGCTAGCTCGGCAAGCTCCTCTAAATGAAACAGGGAAATGGTATCACTCAACGTTTCCCCGAATCACACAAATAACCGGGAGCCATTTTAGATGCATTGCCGCGGCAACGCTGCTGACCTCGATGTGAACCCACAACCTTCTGTCTCTTATTTAGATTATGCGCCGCTGAAAATATTTGCTGTGGGCCCTGCTCTACTCTCTGCTGTTCTCTCCTTTCTACTCCTCTCCTCCTCCTCCCACCCCCTCCTTCGCCCTTATCGACTCCTCTTCTCTCCTTTCCTTTCCTCTCTTCTCATCCTCTCCTCCTATACCTCGACTGGCCTAGTCTACTCTCCAACTCTCTACAGTTGCAAATCAGTTTATTATTATTACAATATTACTAATATTGTTTATGTTGATCATAGCTGGAGCAGGGATAATCACACAGCTAACTTTGCAGGGAGTTTCAAGAAGGCTTCAGTAGCTAGAAAACACATAGATGTAATCGGCCAAATCAAACCCAATTGCAAAATGCTGTTGCTGTTTGATTCCGACCACAAATGATTTACTTTACCATCCCCAATCAAACGATGCAGCAGGATACAGGCAGAGGAGGTAGGAAACAGCGTTTTGTGCTCCATATGAAAGGCCGCCCTCCCGCTGGCTGATTGATATGCCTTATCGGAAGAGATGGAGGAAATTGCTATTGTCCATCTCATTTGTGCTCATTGATTCAGCTAAAGGCTAGCTGTCTGAGGCAGCACACAGGGCTGTAGTCTGGGACCATTCATTACAGAGAGCTCCGCAGGAATGACTTAGCCTGATGTCCGCCGTCTCACATCCACCGCGATCTGTGTTGTTACTTTACATGAGAGAGAATACCCCCTTTCAGTGCCACCACCGCCCCTCCCGAAACATTTCCCCTTTCGGTCATTGCGAGAAAATTCGCTCAAGGGATAAAGCGCATCACCATACATAATTTAGAGAGCAAGTCGATGTTTTTAAGCATTTATGATAGCGAGGGAAAAAAAGAGAAATTACTCAGTCCTCAGGTTGATGGTGGCAACAATTTTATGGGGTTACATTTGGGTAGCCTAGCTAGCTAAGTGCCAACCGCCACGCTATCCATCGCTACTTAGAAGGGCTGTGGGGAGTAGCTCTCATTACCCCTCTCTTCTCACCCTCTCCTCTCCCCCTTCTCTGTACGGGGTCTTAAACTTCCCGCATCTCATCTCTTTATCCGCCTTGACACAGCCTGGGAGCCACAGAGGAACCGGCTCAGGCTGAAATATTCCTCACTAAAGAATTCTTTTCTCCCCATATTTCCGCCCGCGCAATCTCTGTAAAGCTCCCCTGTAGAACATCGGAGGCAATATTTTGTGACAGAGTTTCTCAGGCTATTAGCTCCACCGCCTCCGAGAGGCATGGGGGGCAGGCAGAGCTCTCTCACAGGCCCAGCTGTTATCTCTGAGCCGAGGGGGAAACACACACACACGTACACACACACACACACACGCGCGCCAGAGGTGCACAGCACCTTCACCCACAGAAACACACATGCACATAAATGCACACAGACACAGAAATACATAACTTTCTCTCTCGTGCGTGCCTACACGCACAAACACACAGGCACTCACACACACACACACACATACCCCACAGCCCCCTATCCCTCCTTCCCTTAACACACACACACACACACACATTCAAACACAATCTGCCTCTGGCAAAAGTAAACTGGGCCTCTCTTCATGAATTGCTGCATGTGGTGTGAGGATGGTGCTGGGGGGACCAGGGGAGCTGGGGGGGAGGGGGGGGTGGCGCGAGGAGTGGAGAGTAAGGGGGAGGAGAGAAGAGGAGGGGGGAGGAGAATTGGAGGAGAGCACGGGGGAGGGAGGCGAGCAAAGAAGAGGAGAGGATGTGGAGGAGAGGAGTGGGGGGGGAGGAGAGGACAGAAGAGGAGAGGATGTGGAGGAGAGGAGTGGGGGGGAGGAGAGGACAGAAGAGGAGAGGATGTGGAGGAGAGGAGTGGGGGGGAGGAGAGGAGAGGATGTGGAGGAGAGGAGTGGGGGGGAGGAGAGGACAGAAGAGGAGAGGATGTGGAGGAGAGGAGTGGGGGGGAGGAGAGGACAGAAGAGGAGAGGATGTGGAGGAGAGGAGTGGGGGGGAGGAGAGGACAGAAGAGGAGAGGATGTGGAGGAGAGGAGTGGGGGGGAGGAGAGGACAGAAGAGGAGAGGAGGGGGAGGAGAGGAGTGGGGGGGAGGAGAGGACAGAAGAGGAGAGGATGTGGAGGAGAGTAGTGGGGGGGAGGAGAGGACAGAAGAGGAGAGGATGTGGAGGAGAGGAGTGGGGGGGAGGAGAGGACAGAAGAGGAGAGGATGTGGAGGAGAGGAGTGGGGGGGAGGAGAGGACAGAAGAGGAGAGGAGGGGGCGGCTCGGAGCGCCTCTGTCTGCCACCATAGGTTTACAGGCCAATCTTTCACTGTAAAAGCAATAAGTGGAGCATCAGAGCCTCGCATATGTTCTAAAACACCCCCCAGCGCTCATCCTCTTCCTCATCCCCTCTCAACCTAGCTCAGAGAGAGGGAGAAAAAGACGGAGAGCAGGGAATATGGAGAAGGAGGTATCTGGAAGAGGGGAAGGTGAGGTATATAGACTGACATTGCTGCGTCCTAGGTCCTAGCTGCCAGGTGTAAAACATTTTGGTTTCGAAACTGACCAGCAGTTGTTAAAGATCCCATGACATGCTGTTTTTGGATGCTTTTATATAGGCCTTAAAGGTCCCCTAATACTGTATCTGAAGTCTCTTTCCCGAAATTACGAAAGTGCAGAATTACAGCCACTACGAGCAGTCCCACAATGAGCTTTCCTCAGGACGTGCTGTTTCTGTGTCTGTAGCTTTAAATGCTATGAGGAAGAAAGAGGCGGGGCTAACTGCAATGCTTCGGTCATTTGCAAGCCATGATGTCTCGAGGAAAAACCAATATCGCGCTTGTACGGTCGTAGCTCATTTTCTCATTGGTGGGCCAAATTCTCTTTGCGGGCAGAGCAGAGAAAGGGGAGGTAACCTTCCTCCTTATGACGACATAAGGAGAGGATTTTCAAAACCGAGCGTTTCAGCTTTCATTTTCTCAAAGGCAGAGAAGAATACCCAGGGCTTGGTTTACACCTATCGAAATTTCTAGCCACTGGGGGACCAAAGGCAGGCTAGGGGAACTCATATTAATGTTACATAGTAGCCTCCTAAAGGGAACATTTCATGAACATTTCATGTCATGGGACCTTTAATGAAGAAAATCCTGTTGCACCCCTGACATACGTAGCTCTCCCTGACTGTAAGCTGTGGAGCATTAAAGTTGTGGACAACCTTATTTCCAGTTGTTTAGAGTAGAATTATATATCAGACTTGGTGAGAACTAGGCTTAAAACATACCGTGCCATACATTTATCTATAGGTATGTCTTTTTATTGAAGGTTTGGTATTTCCCAGAATGATTACATGTGTGTGTTATGAGGTTGGGTTGATGTTGGGGTGTGAAGAGTTGTTTGGAAATCTTTTCCATTCAAAATTTGATTAAATTTGGTCCATGTCCTGAATAGACCGCAACCGACTGAAACAAATCAAACAAATGGCTCCTGGTGTAGAGTGTAGAGAAGGAAGTGC